>NC_143016.1:28725334-28915334 GCF_055824585.1 Amblyomma mixtum
CGCTTACGTTGAGACAATAAGTTGACACCGGGACACCGCAAACGACGTCGGTAGAGTATTCGTATGTTGCAAGTGACAGCCACATCATAGCGCATACCGTGCTGGCACGTCCTTAGATTGAAACTACGCCGTACGCCGGTCTGCTGTGTAAGATGTGCGCTTATGCCACGAGTTTTTTTTTCTTGAGTGTGTGTGTGTGTGTGTGTGTGGGGGGGGGGGGGGGGGGGAGCCGCAGTCCAGAGACTTTCTGCCCCTTGGAGTGTACAATTTACCTATCAATAATATATATAGAACCCGCCGGAGTTTATCAATGCAAGCATAAGGATAACTGAAAAGTAGTGAGTCTTTGCGATTTGTCCTGAAGCGCACAAAAAACAAAAGGAAAGCGCGTACCTGAGATGTGGCTAATCTGAGACAAACTGGCGCGAGAAGCGCGTTATACACGGGAAGCGCTTAGCCCACAAATAAAAATTTATTTGAAAAAAAAAAAAAACATTTTTCCTCAGGAGTCGCACGCGACGCAATGGCAAAGAACAGCTTAAAAGTTTTGAAACTGTAATCAACTTTACTCTTTTATGCATAAATTTTTTATGCTGTTCTATGCCTTTTACGCCGCATGGTAGGTACCCTTAAAAGTACATGGTGCTTGTTTTCTTTTTTATTCAGTTGTTAGCTACAAGTAAAGAACTGTCATTGCTCCCAACTGTCTTTTCTATTGCACGATTGAACAAAGATAGAAACTTTTTTATGGGAATCTGTGGTGCGACAGCACAGAAAGCCACGTTACCGCGTCCCATACACTTATTGCCAAGCAAATCTTTCAAGCATTTCTTTTTGTCCGCTCCTTTACAAAAGGCAGAAGAGAAGGCGAGCAAGGACAAGAGCGAGCGCGAGAATAAGTGGTGGCAGGCCTTTTAAGCCACTGGTGACTATTATTAACCTCGAGCACTGTATGCCTCCGCTTGCGCGCCGCAATGTTACGAAACAGGAAAGAGCGCAGGCGGGATGCCAGGGCCCACACACGCACCCGTGACGGTCTCTGCCCTGTGCACAGTTCGTGGCGGTGTACGAAATGCCACTTAGGCGCACCTCCGCATCGCCCACGTAAGCCTCGGGTTCCAAGTTCCGGTATGGAGGCAACAATGCAGGACCCCAATGCAGGTGGGGCTCGCGACGCTTTCGTGACGTCGAAAAAAAGAAATTACACGGCAGTGGTGAAGTCAGCACTCACTGAATTTAACTCACACGTACAACGCCCTTTATGCAATGCCCCGTCAAAATTTTTCTTCGCTTCCTTGTTCACTGGTATTTTCCGAACGACCACATCGTACTTTTGTTCCCTCATTATGTAATACCGCTCAGAGGGGGTCTTAAAGGGGCAGTGACGAGAGCTCTATAAATATTTTTTTTTAAAGTAAAATCCGATAGTTCGGCATTTCATGGCTTTGTTGCCACTTGGCCGGCAGCGAAAGATGCATATATATCTGAGAAATTTGGATTAGAAGTTGAAAAAGATTTTCCCGCCGCGCTGATTCAAACTTGGGATTCTCTTATGACGACACAGAACTAAGTGACGTGAAATATGACGTGCACATGACGTAACGTAGACTCCGTGATTTCTGGCGGACAGCAGTGCGGCCTAGCAGCAGCCGAAAAGAAAGCTACCGCCGGCCGCACGTTGAAGGTTGCACGTTGAAGGCATCTATCGGCCATTGCAGCCGTCGCTACCGTCGCTTCGTTTACGTTTGCACCGGCGTTTTGCCAGCATTAAGATGGATCCCGCTCTCGAAGTCGTCAACGAGGTTCTCGCAAATAGACACCTTTAGCATACCGTGTACCTTGTTACCGTTAGCGGAATAACGGGAGCCCGCCTACCACCGGTGAGCAGGCGCTGATTGGTTCCGATGCTGCAGGCGCGCGCGTAGCTGCCGGGTACGTGGCGCCATCTGGCGACGTCAAGGAGATTTGCGCATGCATTGGCTGCGCCTCAGTGATTCGTGCCTTCTCGTGTCCTAGCGTTGCTAGAACCATTTGTTCTAGCAACACTGTATTGTCCTATGACGTCATCACGCTTGTACTTGCGAGTTTGGCCTGTGGCGGCGATACCTGTATTTTGGTTTTCGCTCTTTTCTACGTTACAAGAGCTTCGTTGTCAGTATGAGTGGCGTTTTTGTAATCAGGAGCTGGTATTCTGTCGATACAAGCCAACTTCAATTTCTCCTCAGTGTCCCTTTAAGAGTTAATAAATTACGACTATCAATGGCAAGAAGATATCTTGTATATTTTTTTCTCATGTAAACAATGCAGTTTTATTTTACCCTAAGGGCATTCGCAGTACAGAGGGAGTGCTGCCGCAGGAGTACAGACATTCGGGAAAATAGCGAAATCATAGCGACAGAAGCCTTACCGTCTCCAAAACCACGACGAAGTTGACGACAAAAATAACACGGTATACTTAGTAGTGGCGGACAACCGCAGACGCTGCGTATCTACAACAAAGAACAAATGCGCCCCACGCAGGAGTTTGCGTCCAACACTTACAGTAGCTGAAGAATGAAAAGGCGGAGGTCTACGTAGCGGCTGCAACTACGTAAGACAAATACAAACCATACCAGTTTTGTCTCAAACTTTCGCATGCGTTCAGAGAGTCGAATGGGCGAGGCCCATATTCGGTGCTGCAATCCCTCTGCGACGTCGACAGGAAGGGATCATAAAAAAACTACGGAGAATGTTTACTACATTCGAATCGGAGCGAAAGCACGGATTTGTGCTACGTAGAAGACGACGGTGAGCAGGCAGTGCCGCGGGACAGAACAGATGGAAGTTGGTGAAGACGACGCGCTCCAATGCACAGCGCGAGAGTGTGGTGCAGTTTAACACGAGGCGTGTTGGCTGCGGCGATAGCCTAGTGGTCTCGCTGAGCGGCCATTTAAAGGAGATCTGCTCGAGCAGCCGCGGGTTCGAGTCCCAGTTATAGATATTGATTCAATTTATTTTTCATGGTTTGCCCTCTAACTCAGCTGAAGATCAAAGCTAGGCACCCGGCGATCGAAGCACGAGGTCCAAAAGGAGCAATGTGTCGGACTGCGCTAAAGTCAACGTGAGAAAATATACACTTGTACATGGCCACCAAACACCAAGGTCATTTAAGGGGTTGTTTTAATAACGAGACATAAGCTGCATGGAAGTTGGCATCGCGTAAGCAGTATACCCCAGGACAAATGACTCGCGGAGGAATCGCATAGCCAGCTGGAAGCCTGCGAGTGAAGTATAAAGCTGAGAGGCGCACCCTTAACTTAGCTGCGCGAGGACTGACGTGCACCGGTCTGCTATGTAAGATGTGCGCCTATGCCACGAGTTTTCATTTTCATTTTTTTTTGGCAGCCGCTATCCAGACTTCCTGCCCCCTGGAGTGCTCATTTTTGTCTCTTCAGTAATGTATAGCACCCGCCGGCATTTATCGATACATTTTAAAGGCGCTCAGATGAAGACGCTCACAGCGCGGCTGGTATACCATGATCTGCTTCCGTGGGGAGCCACTGCGCATGCGCAGATCACCATGATGGCGCCAGGTGCCGGAAGTTACGCGCAAGCCTGCCTTGTCGGGACCAATCAGCGCGTGCGCGCTGGCGGCGCGCGGAAGCGGATCACGGTAGCGGCAACGGTTCGCGCTATGCTAAATCTCTCTAGTATATACCGCGAGGCGGTGCTTCGCTTACGCTTGCCAAGCGTGCAAGCAGGTCAGGCTGATAGCTCGGACAAGAAAATAAAATTCACCGCGGACCGATGATAACCGACAGAAATCGTGATCGCTATTGCGTCAGGTTATTTTGATCCACAGCTCATAGCTGCGCATGTAAGGACCGTGTCGTGAGCACGCCGGAAGATGCAGATGTGTGCTGCTCAGAGGAGTTTTGAATGCAGCCCACGCGCATCGAGCAGCTGGCATTCTGAATGCCATCCAAAGGTCTCTACGCCCATGCAAGGGCGGATCGAGCTGCATTGCGCATGAGGCGCCCGCGCGCAATCCGCTGCAGCGAGGTGCGAAACAATTCGAGACTTGAACAAGTTGTTTCTGTCCACCGCGTGACAACCAAAGCCGTTCGAAACAGACTGCAGTCTTTCTGCAAGCAGTTTACCGTGCCTTTTCTGAGATTGCCATGGACATTGCCTTGAGGCGGTAATCTCGGAATCGCTTTTCACTGAAAGCCATTACTCATTACGCCTGAGGAAAAATCTGCAGTACGTCAGCCCAGGGAGAAGGCAAAAAATCAAGAAACTGGCCTCGGCTCAGGTCCTGCTACCGCCTCAGCTAAACACGCAGGTCGTAAGATGTGAACTGCACCTTTTTGGAGAGCGGTGCGATGCACAGCCCACAAGGAGAAAGCGCTAAACCTTCGACTGATTTGTTTAATGAGTTGGCAACAACAATGCCTCCGGCGTGAATCGAAAGAAAGGCACACGTGCACTAACAAATAACGCCTTAAAAGCGTTTCTTTTTTTTTTTTTTTCCCAGAGGACACCTTCAGCGACGAGGAACGACTCGGACACCGAAGAGCTCCGCTAGTCGACGATACACGTTGAAAGGCTCGTACAGCCGCTTCCAAAGGAGCCACACCACGGACGGCGGCTTATCGTGCGGGACGAGCCGTCCTGCAAAGATACATACCGAGGAACAAGTCCCTGAAGTTAGCAGACATCACATGTTGCGCACCCTTCTTTATGATGCCCCTTGTCACACTGCAGCCTGAAATGAAATGCAAACCCTTGCTGTCACTGACGCCACAATTTGCTCAACTTACCTCAGCCAAAGCTTCATTGATAAACATTCGCATTTTCCCGCCCACTCTCAGCCACTAGAGGAGAGCAGGGTTGAAAGCGCACAAAGCTTACAAAAAAGCCGAAATCGGGGCAGGCCCCTCATTCTTGCAGTTCTTTAAGGCCATTCAATTGCTCCGGAAGGGCGCGCGAAGACCTCTCGACTCCAGCGACAGGCCAACGCCCACTTCCTGTAGTCTTTTTTTTCTTTTTTTAGAGCAACAGCTGCATACGGGAACTTCGGAAAAATCATGTGGCGGTGGTCGTCGGAATCCGCGCTCTCCCTCCGCTCTTTCCTCATCCCTCTTACTCACGCCCGTTTGCCTAGCTGCGCCTGCCTGTCACGCCGGACGGGTCAACGACCGCTCGTGACCGCGAGTGACGCACGCCTACCTTCACCCTTATCCCCTGCCCCTCCCCAACCCAAAGTCACTGAACACTCTAAATATCACTAGCATTTCGCACCAAACCAGCGGTCGCTGCGATTGCCATAGCCACACGGGCAAACGTCTGGAGATTTTGTTTTCTTTCTTTCTTACCGGCCCCTGCGTTTTGGCGCCATCACTACTGGCTCGACCTGGGAGCCGTTAAGTGCGCCGGCATCAAATTCGCTTTCTACGGTCAGGTATACCTCTTCAAGTTCCCTCTTTCTCCTTCCCTCTTTTATCAGGGCGCCTTTGAAAGACAAAGCAACGATCCGAGATGAGGGAAAATACGAAAACCGATAACCGGCGCACCAGCATGGAAGCCCACCTCCGCTCTGTGTATTTCGGTTTTGCCTTGCGAAGCTTGCCCCGTTATACTCGGTCGCGCGCAGCGGGCACGATACGACGCGTCGTCTGCGACGGCGATCGATCGATGGAGAAAAAGCCCCGCCGGTCGCCGCTTCCTGTTGCCGGAGAGATGGCCGGCCAGGTGTGTCGACAAGCGGCGAGCTGCTGCCTCTCCTCCCCCACTCCTCAACTCTCTGCGCCGGAGTTGTCAATAGAGGCCGTGTTTCCCCTCGCGCCACCACCGGTAGGAGCCGTACGCGACGCGTGGAAGCGAGAGAGTGAATGCAGCTGCATTTCCGACCCGGCATGAGAGAAGGGGAGGCCAGACGCTGCCAGTGTCGACCACGAACGGAAACTATACTGATACCACCTGCGTCCACAACGATGCTCCACGTTAAAAGAACCAAGGAAGTGCTCCGGTTGCAGGAGCCCGCATGGCAAACAGCAAGGACTGAACGAGTTACAATGTACGAAGAGAGAAGAAAAGATTATCGGCCTTTCGTAGCAGCTCTTTCCGTATTATTTTTTCGGTAACTTCCACAGCAAATGTGCCGCTCAGTATTCCAAGGACACAGAAATATGCGAACGACTGCGGAAGAAAATCAGATAAAGTGAGCTAACAAAAGCTGAAAACAGGCTACACGGTCTAGTCACAACGGAGGAATGCGTTCACATAGATGGGTAGGTACGGAAACGCCACGAGCAGAAAAAAAACTTTACAGGACATTTAAGCTAGGTGTTAAGGGTGTGGCGCGATAGCATTAACAGGTCTCTTCAGCCGACTGGGGTCCTCTTTGCGTGTTCCCTTTTTCTCATCATCACATAACGCTTGATTAAGAGTACAATTCGACAGCATTTGAGATCTCTTCCACGCAAGTACTCCACCTCTGTCGCCGAGGTTCTGCCCACATTAATACATATGTATGCACGGAACTGGTCATTCTCCACATTCATAGGTCACTCCCCCAGCTAGCTGATGGCCGTTTCAAGCACAGTTAACGGTGGTGGTCGTGAGACCCAGGTTGCTCTTCCGGAGCAACCTCTCGCGACCAGTAATTCATTCAACTGCCACGGTGAGTAGTTTGCTCACAATCAGGTGAACGGGTTGTGATGACGTCACAAGGTCACGTGACCTATGTGACAGGTGGCCCACCTGCTTTTCTCGACATGCCGATGACGCCGGGGCTGTTGCCGAACAATACCCCTGACGCCATCGCGCTCATAAAAGTGGCAGAGAAACGAACTTTAAAAAGGCGAAAACAGTGACGAAGCAAGCTGCTTCATCACGTCGAACACGGAACGCAGAAACGCAGAAACGTCCATCGGTGAGCACGAGAGTTGGTGCAACACATCCAACACGACTGCACTCCAGAGGAGGCGGAGCGTATCCCAGTACTATGGCGCCATATGCTCTGGGTCTCCCCGCTCCCCCGTAACATGGACACCGACATGCATGAAAACAGACGACAAGCGCGGGCTCGGGCTCTTGAGAGACAACACGGCTCCCGACCCGGTGTATATTATGTAGACGTAGCAGGGCCATCGCCCACGGGATTTTACTCGGCCGCTGTCGTTCACCAGGAAATGCACGTTGATGGACTCTCCTTTCGAGCCCCGAATTCAATGCGGGCCGAGGAAGTAGCGATAGCGCTTGCTGCCGCCCACGCCAATTCGAGAATAATCATCACGGACTCCCGAAAAGCATGTGAACATTACTTGGCAGGGGAGATCTCCCCCTCAGCTGCTTGTATTCTACGACGGACTGCCACTGATCCAACACCCAAACGAATCATTTGGGCTCCTGGCCACCAGGGCTTACGAGGTAATGAGGCCGCTGACGCGGCTGCCCGAGCGCTTACTCACCGGGCTCCTCATCCCAGCTCTTCTGGCTCGGAGACTAACCAGCCGCTGCTGCGATTCAGGGAAATATTAACACATTATAGCGACAACCACCGCCTTTTCCCGGCCCCTGCAAAAGGGCTGAGTAAGACGGAGGAGCGAACTTTAAGGCGCCTGCAGACAGGTACTCTACTCTGTCCTGCAATAATAAAACATTACGATCCTAACACGGATGGGCGATGCCCACACTGTGGGGAGACCTGTGATATCTTCCACATGGTATGGGCATGTACTCAAAATCCCCACCTCCCCCCCTCCCCTACCCCTTCCAGAGAGGCATGGGAGACTGCCCTCCTCAACTGCTCCTCGCTTGAGTCCCAAAGGGCTCTGGTGAAACGGGCGAGAGACGGGGCCTCGTCGTGCGGTGTCCCGGACTAGGGACGCCGACCATGTAGCGGGGCCACTCTGTGGCTCCCAAACTCTTTTTTACAATATAAAAGTTTTCACCACCACCACGAGTCGGCGAAACAGATGCAGCCAAGAAAGACAGAAGGCAGGCCAGGTCTCGCTGAATCTCGTGTTCGCGTCCTTCGGAGCTTACTAACTTTCCCAACCATGTGCTTTGCCAGGCCGTAGAGAGAGCGCCCGCTATGTATTTACCATCATTTTTTTCTCACAAGCAGACGTAACAGACAAAAATGGTGGCTTAAGACGAGTGACTGCCACATGAGAGTCACTTACGTCAGCCTTACACTCCATATAATGCTCTCACAATCAGAGATAGGATTTGCTTCTGTAAGACAATTCGAAACTAATTGTCCAAGTTGCCAATCAGCACAGGTCAGACAGGTGTCCAAAGTCAGTCTCACTGAGTCAGTTACATGTGATAGCACAGACCGTCTTGTCATAGATTCTCTTCTAGCATATTCAATTTACGAAATCGGTGCCCAATTTCATCCTCAATAAATTGCACCTGATCAAGCATATAGACCCCCATTACCGTGGGCCCCTGGCACCGTACTAGTTTCAAAGTTTATTTCCCATCTAACACTACAGATGGAGGAATCGTAGAAAAAAGCTGCCCTTGGGCAGCTTTACGAGTCTACAATCCTAATTATGACAGGGAGGCAACACAAGAGTTTATACAATTTTAAAAAAGCAAGCACATCAAGGAAGCACCAGAGAATACACGAAACAGCAATATGTATACATAATGAAACTTAAACCATGTTATTCAAAAACAAATTATGTAGTTCACGACGTGAAAAAGAAAACAAATCGAGGTTAATGTGGATATACCTATTTAGAAGAGATGGAAGAGTGTACTGAAGGCATTCTCTACCAAGATTTAGTCGAGGTGTTGGCACTGTCCATTCTTCGCCACGTCTTGTTGGATAGACTGATTCTTTTTTCCTTAGTTCCGGGGAATATCCAGTGAAGTTTATTGAATACGCCGTATGTGTGAATAACGTGCAGCAGAGAGCTTCAAAACGTCTTTCTCAAGAACTGTGTCAGCTCAATAGCAAAAAGAGTCATTAAAAATTACGAGGAACTTTAGCGGCTAAAGTGGTGAAAGGCGAAAGCCTGAGAGCTGCATTCTGCTACGCGATTGTTCACTGCACATTTTGTTGGTGCATTAATTAACTGCCAATTAATGACGCTTAAGCTTCGCCTTTAGGAGTGGAACCGCACAGCGTGTTGTAGCGCTGCCATGGAGTCCAAGGAACGCCACCACCCGTTCCACAATGCATTGCCCTTTGAACACGCCGCTTTTTTGAGGAAAGGAAATGGGGCTGTAATTCTGTGTCATCTCGGTGGACACCTGAGCTGCACCGTACAGGAAGGGAGGAAGTGTGAGTGAAAGAAGAAAGAGGGGCTATAATGAAGAAAATGAAAATTGTATTTGAGGAAAGGAAATTCCTCATTAACTGTCTCACATATATCAGTAGACACTAGTCGAAAATTGTATTTGAGGAAAGGAAGTTGCGCAGTAACTGTCTCACATATTTCGGTGGACACCCATCAAAATTCCTGCCCGGTGATGTCACGACAATTTGGACCAATCTCTGAAACGCGCTCGTTGGTAAATTGGTTTTTGAGGAAAGGAAATGTGTCTGTCTCTCAGAACTCAGTGGACACCTAAACCTCACTGTAACGGGAAGGGAGGAAGATGGGAGTGAACGAAGACACCGTATTCACTAGAGGCACCTTTGTTCATTCCAAACCATCGAGCTGGCATGGCGGAGTCAATAAAGAAAAAAAAAAGCTGGCATGGCGGAGTGGTAGCGTGCTCGACTCGCACTCCGGAGACCGGGGTTCGATTCCCAAGCTCGGCCAATTTCTTACTCGGTTTTATTTATTTATCTGGTCTGACTAGAAAGGTTAGACTAATTGGTTAAGTAATCAATTAACTAAACTCAGTCTAACTTGGAGCATCACTATACGATCCCTTTAACTGGTTGAATGGTTAGCAGCCAAAGTACAATTGGCCCCGTTTGAAATTCGCGCACTGTGACGTCGCGACCGTTTCGACCAATTGAAAAGCGTGACATTTCTGTCGACAGCTCCTGCTTACAACGATGAGGCATTAAAGGCTTCCGCCTTAATAAAAAATTCCCTGCAGTTCACAAACTCAAACATGCGGCAGGACGATGATTATCGAGGACAAGAGATTCAACCAATTCCACGCGGAAGCGGGGGCACACTAATTTTAACCACACACCTTGAGGCATGTCGTACGTACACAAAATTACGAGGAACTTTAGCGACTAAACTGGTGAAAGGCGAAAGCCTGAGTGCTGCATTCTGCTACGCGATTGTTCACTGCACATTTTGTTGGTACATTAATTAACTGCCAATTAATGACGCTTAAGCTTCGCCTTTAGGAGTGGAACGCGACAGCGTGTTGTAGCGCTGCCACGGAGTCCAAGGAACGCCACCACCTGTTCGGCGCGGTGCGTTGCCCTTTGAACGCAACGCTTTTTGAGGAAAGGAAATGGGGCTGTAATTCTCTGTCATCTCGGTGGACAGCTGAGCCGCACCGTACAGGAAGGGAGGAAGTGTGAGTGAAAGAGGAAAGAGGGGCCGTAATGAACAAAATGAAAATTGTATTTGAGGAAATGAAATTACTCATTAACTGTCTCACATATCTCAGTAGACACTAGTCGAAAATTGTATTTGAGGAAAGGAAGTTGCGCAGTAACTTTCTCTCATATTTCGGTGGACGCCCGTCAAATTTCGCGCGCGGTGACGTCACGACAACTTGGGTCAATCTGAAACGCGGACAAATACGCCTTGCTCGTCGGTAAATTGGTTTTTGAGGAAAGGAAATGTATCTGTCCCTCATATCTCGGTGGACACCTAAACCTCGCCGTAACGGGAAGGGAGGAAGATGGGAGTGAACGAAGACACCGTATTCACTAGACGCACCTTTGTTCATTCCAAACCATCGAGCTGGCATGGCGGAGTGGCAGCGTGCTCGACTCGCACTCCGGAGACCGGGGTTCGATTCCCAAGCTCGGCCAATTTCCTACTGGGTTTTATTTATTTATCTGGTCTGACTAGAAAGGTTTGAGTAATTGGTTAAGTAGGGTATTAAGTGGTTAAGTAGGGAATTAATTAAACTCAGTCAAAGTTACTTAGAGCATCACTATACGATCCCTTTAATTGGTTGCATGGTTAGTAGCCAAAGTACAATTGGCCCCGTTTGAAATTCGCGCACTGTGACGTCACGACCGTTTCGACCAATTGAAAAGCGTGACATTTCTGTCGACAGCTCCTGCTTACAACGATGAGCCATTAAAGGGACACTGAGGAGAAATTGAAGTTGACTTGCATCGACAGAATACCAGCTCCTGATTACAAAAACGCCACTCATACTGACAACAAAGCTCTTGTAACGTAGAAAAGAGCAAGAACCAAAATACAGGTATCGCCGCCACAGGCCAAACTCGCAAGTACAAGCTTCATGACGTCATAGGACAAAACAGTGTTGTTAGAACCAATAGTTCTAGCAACACTAGGACACTGTGACGTTCCCGCCTGTCGGGGGTCAGTCACAATGCAACACAGTTGTTTGTTGCTATCTACGGGTTCTGCTGAAGCGAGGAGAAATGAGCCAACACACGACGCCTCCGAATCAACCTAATTTATTCTCACTCTGCCTGAAGGTGAAACTGGGAGTTCCGCTCACCGCTGTCTTCCGCTCATCGCTGTCACCGCTGCCTCGCTCTCGGCTGCTCTGGCGGGGGTGGCGCTCAGCCGGGTGGCGGTCCCACGTTTCGGTGGCTGTGACGGGTTGTGGCGTCCGACTTCTTGGGAGTCTCGGCTGGCGGTACTCTGACGGGTTGTGGCGTCCGGCTTCTTGGGAGTCTCGGCTGGCGGTCAGTTTGCTACGGATGCCCTCGGGTCCGGCCTCACCGACTACAGACCAGCGCGATCTGCTTCCGTCCACCTCGCCCGTCTCTGCCCGTTCTCTCGTTCTGTCCTTTGTCCCTTCTGTCCCCAACGCGTCTCTCTGAGGACTCTCTTTCTTTTTTCTTCGGTGTCCTCCTCGCCTCCTCTGCTGGGAGCCCTCTTGGTGCTAACTTGCCGGCCTCCCTCGCCACCTCGAGCCATTAGTAAGGCTGTTGCGTTTCAAGACACTGCTGGCCTGTGGGCCCGCGAACTCCGGGAAACTGTTTTTGCCGCGAGCGTCCCGGCCTACCCTCCGCGCCGCAGGGTGCCGGCCTCTTCGCGAACGCGGGTCTCATGTTCAGCCGAAGACGCACTCCTCTCGAAGTTGACATATTTATGAGGGTCACGGCTGTCCTCTCTCTTCTCGCATCAGAACCCGGGGTGGCCTCTTCCAAGAACCGCGGCTTGGACACGCGACCACGGCATTCGTTTACTTGGCCGTCAACGGACAAAGAGATTCCTCCTCTCGCAGCGGAAGAGAGCAGCTGCCCGGGGAGACAGTCTGTTTTCCAAGGGCATGGGGCCCTCTTTTCTTTTGGGTTAACTTCCCTTAATAAAGACCCAACTCCTAGCCTTCTCCGAGTCCACAGCCCGTACCTCGCAACAAGGCCGTCTGCAGGCGTGCATGCGCGCACACACAAACGCACAAACGTGCCTGTCTCTGCGCCAAAGGGGGGGGGGGGGGGGGGGGGGGAGTTGGGGACGCGCTGCAAAACGGGCCGCAGGGATGCGTGTGGTCGCGCTGGGCGCCCCGCGCGGCCTCCCCTCTCTTTCCCTCTGGCTATTTCGCACGTCTTTGTGTTGCGCCCGCTGCATTCCACACAACCGCCCTCGATGACGGGCCAGGGCGATAATTTTGAGCCAGACACAGTGTCTCTGGTGTTAGTCGGCGGAGATAGTTCTTTTGGGCCATGCCTAGGCCTCCTGTACACAGTCCTTCACAACACGAGAAGCCACGAATCACTGAGGCGCAGCAAATGCATGCGCAAATCTCCTTGACGTCGCCAGATAGCAACACGTACCCGACAGCTACGCGCGCTCCTGCAGCGCCGGGACCAATCAGCGCCTGCTCACAGCGATATGGGGGCTCCCTGTATTCCGCTAACGGTAACAAGGTACACGGTATGCTAAAGGTGTCTATTTGCGAGAACTTCGTTGACGACTTCGAGAACGGGATCCATTGTAACGCTGGCAAAACGCCGGTGCAAACGTAAACGAAGCGACGGCCGCAATAGCCGATAGATGCCTTCAACGTGCGGCCGGCGATAGCTTTCTTTTCGGCTGCTGCTGGGCCGCACTGCTGGCCGCCAGAAATCACGGAGTCTGCGTTACGTCATGTGCACGTCATGTTTCACGTCACTTAGTCCTGTGTCGTCATAGGAGAATCCCAAGTTTGAATCAGAGCGGCGGGAAAAACTTTTTCAACTTCGAATCCAAATTTCTTAGAAATAAATGCATCTTTCGCTGCCGGCCAAGTGGCAACAAAGCCATGAAATGCCGAACTATCGGATTTTGCTATAAAAAAAATATTAATAGAGCTCTCCTCAGTGTCCCTTTAAAGGCTTCCGCCTTAAAATGAATTACGTGTTTTGGTGAGAAATTTGGCTCCAGTGATAACGTGTCCGCCATTGTTGGAGAAAATTTTGAATGCTGAAAAATTGTAAGGTACTCTTATTGAAATATAGAGGATAGTGGTACATTCTTCCGATGTGCAGTAAAATCTTTCTTTTAAAGTTTTGCCACCACTCGCATGGAGCAGTTAAGGCTGCCATAGACAATCAATAGAGTGCGCTTTTGATGATCGCAAAAACGTTAATAGCAAAAAAAATGCGTCTGTTGACGGGAGATGTACGGATAATTTGACTGTGAGATTTTATATGAAAAAATTGAGTTCATAATCTCTTTCCAGTTCAAAAATGCTTTTGTCCAGAATTGTTAGATATGTGCAACAAGAAAAAAAAAACACACCATCGATGGCGCACGAGTGAGCGTAAAAGCTGACATAGGTTTGGTTTTGTGGGGTTTAACGTCCCAAAGCGACTAAGGCTATGAGAGACGCCGTAGTGGAGGGCTCCGGAAATTTCGACCACCTGGGGATCTTTAACGTGCACTGACATCGCACAGTACACGGGTCTCCAGAATTTCTCCTCCAAAGAAATTCTAGCCACCGCGGCCGGGATCGAACCCGCGTCTTTTGGGTCAGCAGCCGAGCACCATAGCGACTGAGCCACCGCGGCGGCTAAAAGCTGACATACAACTAAGTTATCTCAGAGCTTTGCTCACTAAAATATAATACATAACATGTACAAAAAATACGCACTGATTCGATAACGAGACGGAACTCCAGCATGCATGCATGCATCCAACTTTTCAACCGGTAAAGTGACCACGGCCTCGGATCGCGGTAAGCATTTCGAAACCCCACCGTTTCACTACGAGTCACATTTACGCATACGCTAAAATGAACCCAAGCAGGGGCGGCTATAGACACGAAAGGGTCAGCGTCGCAGCACGTGGCTTCAAAGAACGCATCCTAAGCCAAAACTTCATCCCTCCGGAGAAATAAGAACGCAGAACTCCAGCCGCTGTCCTGACAACAAATAGTTGTATGTCGTACAGTTGCATTAATGTAGGGTTATAACTGTCACGACATCTGCTTTCAGCAGAGGCCCTTCAGTACGCGGAATAGACAAACGACTTTTAAAGATACAGAAAGAGAGAGACGACCCGTAAAAGGTACAATACCCAACATTCCCTGTCTCGCGCTTCGGCTTCTCGCCAATTCCGAACGCACAAACATGTTAACAAAATGCCGGTGGGCAATACTACCCTGAACTATTACCCGGTCACGTCTGCAAGGTCTCAAGCTGGGCAGTAAATAGCCACGCGAAATGGCCCACCGCCGACTGCGGATACGGTCAACGCAAACACTGTTTCGCGCACAAACCATGTCCGTGCCTTCTGACGCCCAATTTCTCCGAGAGCGCGACGCGTGTCACGTATACACGAGCGCGAGCGGCCAAGTTTCACATTTCGCACGGACGCGCAGCCGGAGTAGATCACAATAAATCATAACCTCGTCGCAATCGTCTCGCCCCGTGCCGCGAGGAAAAGCCGACGGACAATCTGCATACCCGACGTACAGAAAGCTAACCGGGACTCCCATATTCCGCCGCCACCGAGCTTCTCTCGCAATCGCCTGCCCCTTCTCCGCTGCCTCTCATTCGAGCCCACACACCCTGCCTCTCTCTCGGCCCACAACAAAGGCGCGACGCGGCGCGAATGACGTCATCGCTGCCCGTCAAACAAAGCACCCAAAGGCGGAAGAGAGGCGGCGAAGACGGGCCGACGAAGAAAGACGACGGGCGGCGCAGCGCGCAGACACCGCCGCGTGCATGGAGATGCGCGCCGTTCTAAATGCAAATCCCGGTGGTCCCCATCCACGGCACGTCGCTGCGGTCGCGACGCTTGGTCACCGACTAGCGCCGACGGCGCCTCCGAAACCCCCGAGTGCACGAAGCCTCACGCTTAGGACGAGTGGGCGGCTAGCGGAAACATGCAAATCGAGAGGGCCTAAAAAACCGGCTCCAACTGACCTGGCGTCAGAGGTAAGATACTAATGCGCCACTGGGGGAACGTACTGCAAAATAAACTTTAATTAGGCAGCGCAAGATAACACCACATAGGAAAAATAATAATTTGCTGCGTTGAAACTAACACTCACCGAAGTACAAGTTCTACGAGGAATCGCGGAAAGCAACCACTGGAGCATAATCGGAATGATTTACGATTTATGGATATTTAACGTGCCAAAGTGACTCAGGCTATGTAGGACGCCGTAGTGAAGGTCTCCGAAAATTTCTACCACCTGGAGATCTTTAACGTGTACTGACACCGCACAGCACTCGGGTCTCTAACATTTCGCGTCCATGAAAGGCGACCGCCGCGGCCGGGATCGAACACTGCGTCTTTCGGGCCAGCAGCCGAGCGCCATAACCACTGAGGCACCGCGGCGGCCATAATCGAGATGAATCGGAGTTACATTCCGATAGTGTAAGATATTGATTCTCAGCCATAACTTTCCATTTCAGTTTAGTTTAAAATACGGGCACATGAAGCGTGCACATGTAGTCTATGCTGACGAGCGTGCGCACTGTGAACATCGCATGGAGTCGCTCACCTAAGTGCATCGAACAGTGGATTAAGTATTAGGTCTCTTAGACTGCCTTACGCAGCAGTTACGTGCAATGAACTTTGTATCTGCCTCTATATACGACATATTGGTCTCTTCGACAAACTATATTACCTCCTTGTGTCTGACGATTATGCACTCTTCATGCAGTGAACATTGTCAGCCCCTTTGTAGGACACTGGACTTCACCATTTAATATTTTAATATTACTCGTTGCTGCACGTCAGCCAAAACTGAATATGCATTTATTGATTTTTTTCTTTTTTACTTCCTTTACTTTATCGCTTTCTGCACTTCTCTCCTTTCGTCTTTCTCTCCTAATTCCCTTCCCCAAGCATATTAGCATGTAACCGGCTTTTACACGCCGGCTAAAACCATTGCTTTTCATCATAAGATTTCTCTCTCTCTCTCAAAGCCTAGAAGAAGTTCGCGGGACATTTAACATAATCAACAGCACAGATAGGTCAAGCAGAAAATGTGTAGAAAATATGGAAGCATAAATTAACAGAACACCAATCAAACAAATATCCGACAATTAGGACCTCCGAGGTACACCTCGGCCATACTACCAGGGAACCGTCCCCGTCATGTCACGAAGCCTTAAGGACTGGCCGACAGCAATCAGTAAATAAGGTATCAAAATAAGAAGGAAAAAAAAACCCGCGTCATGCCTACCCGTCTCCGGTAAAGCGGCATACGGTATCCATGATCCCGGCGGCTTCTCAAGGATGCCATGGCAGCGACGAATAGTATCCACTCGCACACAGGGCACTAGGTATTCCCTACAAAGAGCCGCGTCAGCTTCCCAGTATCAGAACGATGACGGTACACAGAACTCAGGTGAGGTAACCAAGCCCAACTCGCTGCGAGGCTTCGGCCAACCGGCAGCACTCAACGGCACAGCGCAATGACGACGGCACAAAAAAGCGCCGACAGCGGCTCACGGCACCCTTGGTGACGTCCTCGCCGTTTTTTCCGCTGGCTTCGCGGTTCTCCGAGCGCTGACCGCGACAGCCCTCCCCTGAGAGACGACGATCTCCGCTGAGATGCAGATGCCAGAAGCGTGCCGTGCGCAGTACTCCAAGGTCACTCAGCAAAGCGCTGCCGTAATACTGATCGAGTATGTGTGTTTTGAGTCCAGGAATGGCTAGGGCTTAACCAGCTGAGTCCTACACGCTCCACAGGAATCAACTTTCGGCCAGCGAGGCGGAAAAGAAGAGAACCTGCACCACGCCAGTCCTGTTGTTGCAGGGGTTGAAGAGCGGCGAGCACGACATGGTTGCGTGCTGACACCGGTGAGGCAACCTTACGAGATTAGAAGGCAAGACAGCGGGATGCGCAGGAGCATCGCGCGGGGTATCCGGGGCATGCGGCCACGCTGGCAGCGAGCAATTCCAGTTCAAGGTCAGCCGCAGTAACCAAGAATAGGCGAGGTTCCCCGCACGACACCGGGGCGATGCGCGATAGCGCACCGACTCCTTTCGCCCGACGTCGCTGCCGACGGAAACGAAGCCGCACGGAGAAGGCTCGGCCGCAGGACGCCTCTCCGGGTGGCGCAGGGCACAGTAGTCGGTCGCAGCGCGGTTCCTCCGGGCGCAGTTGAAAGACGGGATCGAGACAGTGCCAAGAGACTCCGTCGACGCGGGACGTGCAGTAGCACGCTCTTCCGTCAGGCTTCGAAGCGCGCGGGCGCCCGCTGGAGTAGTTGCGGACACGACACACCGACGAGGCGCGCACACAGAGAACGACGGTTAGCAGCCCTACTGTTTGGGCACGCCACAGGAGCTGCTGTCTCCGCTCGAAAGAGGGACGCGTCGAAGCCCTGCTTCTTACTCCGGACCGAGACGCGAAAGGAGGCGTGCGCGCCGCGCGCTGCTGCGCCGGGCCGAACAGCGAGGGGCCGCCGTCAGGCGACACTCCTGCTCTACGGCGTCACACAACGACGCCCGGGCGTAATGCAAACTCTCGCGCTCGGCGCAGCTCCTCCTCGGGCCCGGTTTAAAAAAAGTAGCGAGTGAAAAGTAAACGGGCAGCGTGAAAGAGAATGAGCGAAGAAGAAAACGACGCACACAGGACACACGAGCAGATGGGGAGATGTGTGGAAGAGAAGAGGGGGGGGGGGGGGGGGGTGCAGGGACGACAAGACCCGAATTAGAGGGCCCATTAGTCACGAGACCGCGGTCCTCCTCAGTGTCGTGGCGTCGGGCGGGCGGCGTCAGATCGCAAGCAAAAACCCGAAACGACAGAGCGTATAGACGACGACGCCGCAAGAGCGACGCGAAACAAGCAAAACGCGACGGCTCGTTCTCGCGGCGGCGATGGCGGCATACGAAAAGAGAACGGGTCCCCCGAAGAATGGGACGGGGGGACCCGGCGAGAAGAGCGGTGCGGGGCCAAAGCGACCGCGGCAGCAGCGCGCCCGGCGTAGCTGTCACTCCAGCTCCTCTCGGGCAGCGCTGCCAAGTTCTGGCACCGAGTCGTCGCCGTCGTCGTCTTTGGAAAGGGGGCTTTCCAACCGCGCACTGTGGAGCGGAGTCGAAAGAGAAAAATGTCCCCCGTGGAAGTCGATGGGTCGCCGCAAAAGCGCGCGCGGCGAGACTGCACTCGTCTCGTGAGACGAAGTGCGCCAGGCAAAAAACAAAAACAAACAGCACTTCGCCATGCGCGGCGCATTTCAGCGGGACGCAGCTGCGAAGAGCTGCTCGTCTAGCTGCGCAGGTTACAGAGAAACGAATGCGCTTCGTTTCGACACCGCGTGACGGATACGTGCGCACAACAACCGACGAGCGCTGTCCGCTGTCCATCACTGAACAGCCGGAGTTTTTATAACAATCTACCAGCCGCGGTGGCTCAATACGACTATGGCGTTTAGATGCAGAACCCAAGACCGCGAGTTCGAATCCGGCCGCAGGCAATGCACTGCATTGCATCTGCATTCAGATGGAACCAACCTGAGATTCAAAACCGTCGAGTACAGTCGTGGTCGAAATTAATTCAGAGCCCGCTACAGCGCCATGCCCGACAGTCGACAGTGTTCCTTTGGCAGGTAAAAATTAATCACTCATTAATACGACGTTTGGAGACTGGAAAAACGCTCAAAACAGGTAGCGTTGTTCACCGACGTAAACAGTAAGCGCCAATATCAGAGCTATGCGTCCATGCAAACCACCTCAACGACTCGAACCTTAGGGTCGCCAAAAGAGGAGCTTAGGAAAGAGCAAAAAACGTGATGAAGCCGCATTATAGCCTTCTGCCTTGACACACCGGTGAAGCGAGTTAGTGCCGCGATCTGTTTCATTATGAGAAACAATGCAGTCCAGAATACTGCACAGTTAAGGTCCGGTTAAATCATTTCTGACGAAAGCTCCTGCATGATTCGGATGGCGAAACGGCGGCAACACGAAGATAAGGGAAGAACATGGCAACCTTGCTGCACGCCCTCCTTTTGTAGAAACAAATGAAAGCTGGTTTCCAAGCACCTAATCACTCAACACAGTGTTGCTTGAGTTCTGCCAACCGCATTGCCGTACATGCTCTGATGGCATAGCATTACGACCAACTCTTCTAGCGCTCATAGAGAGGCCACTTTAATTGGTTCTCACACTCTGTTTTCTCCGAACATGTCGCGAACGTGCAGTCACGTATTGATACCGCAGCATCACGAAGTTCGCAGCAAATGAGCGTAATTAAGACTCATCCACGGCGTTTCGAAGCAAGAACCTACTAACCAGCGAACGCCCACCATCCTCAGAAAAGGAATCTCGCACAGTGCCAGTTTTTAAACGGATTTAAACACCCTGCACAATCAGATATCTGGTGTGAACGCTGCGCCACGGACTGCCACAGCCACGAAGTTATCAGTTCCAATTACAAAATCTAGGCGCACGCAGCTAAGAGCCTCCCCAGGCACTACGTTGGCGTTCCTAACCCGCCTACACATGGGGCTTTAAGATCGAGCGCTGGCATCAAGCATGGCGCCTCTGACCGCATCTTACTGATGTTCACACCGTACCGTTATTGCTCATGGAGACAATAACACAGTTCACGCCTATGAATGTAAGGACACCTGGATAATAGCGCAGTGATTACGTGCTGCGAGGGCACCCCTAACATGCATGCGCCTACACATTTCCTTTATTGTAACAAAAGCTAGCATCAGCAAGAAGCTGTACCTGGCTCCACAAAAGGAGGTTCGAGGGTGCTGCACAGCGAGTAGGAACTGCCGCGCTGGAAAACTTCAAACACACATCCAAGTGTATTGCTTTTCTGGCAGTATTACAAAAGCAACGGTAAAAAAAAAAGGACGTCGGGGAAGATCAAAGACCCGTGAGTGGCAGCATCGGAATCTTCGGATTTCAGCGCCGTCGCACGGGTGTCTTGCTTCCGCGGTGACAGGTCATTCCAGACGAGGCCCGAATCCAACCGGCGCAGACCGGCTGCTGACGTCAGTGGTGACGCCATCGATGCGCCCGCGCCCCCGTTTTGGACTGAAGCCAATCTGCCAAACCCCTGGCGATTATCCGACGCTTCTTCCCTCTCTCCCCTAGGGTGCCTAGCGCCATCTGGGGACCAGCGCCCGAAACGTTCAACCCAAGCCTCCACTTCCCCTCGGCTTCGACACGAGAAGGAGCTGGTGTCGAAGCGCGCACTCGTCGAAGTCGCGGGACGCAATACGCAATACGCACGAGCAAGGCAAACGCATAGTGTAATATAGAAGTAAAGAGCGGACACTCCCGTAGGCCCCAGCGGCCGACTTTTGTGCACAGCGCACCTAGCGGACCCGGGGAAACGCACTGGCCTCAAAGATGATAGACGTTAACAGGAATCTTGGAGGCTCTACTTTCATTGCGTCTTGTGCGTTCTCCACTCTCGCGGAGGAGGCGGTGTCACATTGCCCAGCTGAGCAGCCGGCCACCAGCGTGACGATTACGGAGCACGCAACGATTATCCAGGTTTCGACGTGCAACGCTCGTCAAAAACGTTTGGTTTTGATCGCTTGCCTGGACGCCGCGGCGAACACGTCACCCACAAGCCGCAAAGGCGTTATGCCACGCAACGCGTGCGCTTGGCAAGCGGCAGTGAACCTACTACGTGCATTCTGTCAGGGTGACAATGAGCGCATCAGTCACTCCGCAGAAGGAAGCCAAGACATGCCAAGACCATACTCTTTTTCTTTTTTTTTATTTGCACGTTCAGTGCCATCTGGCGGAAACGGGGAAGCGCCGAACTCGGCCGCGAAAGGGCCCGAGTGTCCGCTCTTTACTTTTTTGTTACTCTATGGCAAACGCTCGGAAGAAACGGCCATACAAAAGCACCAAGGCGCATGTGACGTGCACTTCCCGCTGTGGTTCACTGGTTATGGCATTTTGATGCCGGACGCGAGGTTAGAAAACTTTGTAGCTGTACTTCGCGGAACAGTGTTAGTGCTTCTCTATTTCTGCTACAAAAGACCACGCACAGTGCTTCGTACAACGACGACACCGCGTACTGAATGAAGGTCAGGCTCACTAAAGAATAATATATTTATTCCACTGAAACCTTCGGTGCACCCAGCTAGCGTCCTATGCCGATCATGTTGAAGGTAAACTTAAAGACGAACTGCAACGAAATTCTTCGCTCTATTAAAGTACTTTCCTTTTCTAGCGACATATAAAAAATTAAAAAAAAAATTCGGCACAGACACTTCAGACAGTTTACGTGTGGGATTGCGAAAGCAACACTGTCCCTGGATGCACTGACACCACACGCACACCACCCACCCACACACGCGCGCGCACGTATGACGCCATCCGCAAAGCTGTACGACGAACGGTTGCATCACAGTTTTGATGCGAAAGTCTGGGAACGCATACAATTGAAGATGCATATGTCGTCGATTCGAATCCCTGTCGCAAGCTAGCTTCTAACTTGACTAGCACGTGTATGTAAGGTAGATGCAATGAGAAATCGTGTGACACCACCCGAAACGCTGTGTGACAAACGGTTGCGTCACAATTTTAGCACGAATGTTGTCGGGAAAACTAGCGCCACATGGACGCCGGCCAGGGGCGAGTGTATATAGACGAATGACATGTACAATATTGCCTGAAGTGGAGGTGCTCGGCTTATGTGCGTAATACGGCCGCCTGATGACGTCATGCTATCTTGCCATAGCTGGGATTTTCTGCACTGCCGTGAGTACACACACACGCCGCCGGCTTTTCTCCTAATGGGACTAGTAATGCTTTCGCGTTAATACAAGAGATGAGATTTATAACAGAAAGGGGCGCGGAAGTCAGGACTCGCCAAAATCGCCGTTTTACAAACTGAAATTATGAAAAGGGCGGTCATTACGAAGTCCCGGAAATGACGCAAAAACGGAAGCGTTCGGAACCACTCAGACTCGTAGTTGCGGCTTTCCGGCGGCTCACTGTTTCTCGCATAGAAACCGCAACGAATTTACAGCATTGCGAATGAGTGCCCCCGAACAGGGACCACTTTTTGTTCCCCGGCGTCTACTTTGGTCCATTTGCTACCGACGGATGATGACGCTGCTGTCATATTAGTCAAGAAAAAAGCGGCCTTTTTCCCGTCAAAGGACCGCCTTCCAGCCAATAGCATCGACCGATTCTCATGAACCTGCTAGCAGGAATAGCAAGACAATGCTTGGAGTGGCGTGATAATGAAGAGAGGAAGGGGGGGGGGGGGGGGGGGGCTATCCCCTTTCATCTGCCACTTCTTGCACTGTCACGCTAGTTCATGCGAACCGGCCGACGCCATTGGCTGGAAGAGTGTCGGGGAAAAGCCGCTTTTTTCTTGATTTGTATCCGACTATGGTTTACAGATTGTCACCATCATCATCATTGCGAAAAAAAAAGTTTTTCGGCTCGAACCGGCTCACATGCTGCAGACTTTCAGCTTTTGTGATCAAACTATAGGCGAGAACACCACCAGAACGACACGTGAAAGAAAAATATCGCCATATTGCGGGCAACGTTAGCTCAGTTTGCCGCACTTCGGAAGCACTTCGGAAGCGCATGCGGCGTGCGCGTTCGTCTGTGTCTTGCACAGTCGAGCCCCCGATGTCTTCACAGCGTGTTTAAACGTTAATCACCGCTAAAATTTCGAAGACCTTTGCCACAGAAACCAAATCTAGGATCGCCGAGCCGCAATTTAGCTTCCAGCCTTTAACTGCAAGCCGTCCGTAATCCGTCCACTCACAATGGGTGGCCTGGAACTCGGGTTCCCGTACTCAAGTCGTATCCGGTAAGTTCCATAATTACAATACATGCCACCAGGCGCACGCGTCGGCTGCTACGAAGCTTTTTAGACGCCTGTAAGTACACGCTTTAAGCTATCTAACAAGCGTGGAAATTTGTGACGACATATCTAGAAGCATTTCAGCCAAACCGAAATTTCGCCGCACTTGGCCTTCAAATGGCAAGCAGGGCAACTACGCTGATAAAAGAAAAATCGAAAAAAAAAGACAGGGTTTCGACGTAGTCAGACCGAGTAGACGTGCGAAAGCATGTGTTTAGCCTGAGTGGCTCATAGTCTTGCTTTGATGGGCGTCAGCACGTCTGGCGACGACATTATAAACTCAGGTTGAGCTCTAATCGAGGTTAAGCTGATCTGATCCGTTCGCGCCGCAGGTGAAAGTTGACGAAGACAACGATGCGCAACGCAGAGCACAAAAGTGTGTTGCTGGTTGGCACGAGGCGCGATCGGCTGCGGCGATAGCATAGTGATCTCGTGCAGCGGCTAGCGAAGCTGATCTCTTCGCGCCGCCACGGCTTCGCAGCTATATTTATTTTGTTTATTTTTTATTGCAGGTGAAGGTGAATGTCAAAGCTTCGGCGATGCCCCGGATTTTGCAGCTTTGGCCGCAAAGTAGAGTATTCGCTCTAAAAGGCAAGAACCCTGCGTGACCACGTCGTGCTTGCCTCAAGCGTCGGCGATGGCCTCGCTGGGTCAAAGATTTCCTCATCGGCGGCAGCCTCGCGTAACGCTTGGCGCTGGTTCACAAATATTCATTCTTTACCCACGTGCCCCCCGCTGGATGCTCTTCTGAAGCCCTCAAAAGACAACTTCACAGTTACACCAGGGTTACTCCATGAGGACGTCGCGGCGATCTTTAACGAGCACCATAACCTCAGTTGACGAGCGCTCCTGCCATTCCGCCAACAGATGAGAGAACACTGCGGTCGGGGATCGAACCTATACGACCTTGTAGCAGAGCGGCAAAGCCACCTAGGCGGGTCATCTTGCACAGCAGGCGTTGTTCCACAAATCTAGAGGAAGGAATTGCAAATAGCTACAAGGTTTATTTCTTTCCTGTCGATCTTATTCGCTCTGTTGTCTGTCGTGCATGCTTGCCATTAACACAAACCGCAGGATTATGAGCGACGATAGACGGTGCATCAAGCGGCTGCTCTGTACGCAGACGCTTCTGACGTCCCGGCGTCCGCATATTTCTCACGCCTTAAATAGCAAGTTCCGTAAGGTCGCCGCCGGCTTCCCTCGGGAAAAGTCACGGCGTTAACGTCATTTCCACGCTGACCCAAAACAATTATTGCCGCGAGCCACCAAAGGCCGCCAGAATAAAAATGACACGCGCTATAGGCTTCCCCGAGACCGTATTTTTTGCCGCTGGCAATTCAAACTCAGACGTACGCCAGAAAGATGTATGTTCTAAAGTGTTCTTAGACATCTATAGCTTAATTCAGTAGAGCCATTGAAATTGAGGTCTTCGATTGCAGCACTTTTTTTTTTCTAGGACAGACGTTCTCTCCAATCACGCCACACAATCAGACAACTCAGAGCTGTTCCTATCCTCAAAGCAAAAATTGTTTTACGAATACGCATTGAGAAATGGTGGTTTAGAGCAAACTCTATTAAACGCCCCACGGTAAAGGAAAGGCAGCTTGAAGCTGCACAAGTATAACCTAGAATATCAAACACTATATAACGAAGAACGATAAAGGCTGTTCGTACAGGAAGGCCCGCCGGTACACCAAAGAGAGATTTCAAACCCCAGCCGACCGAAACATAGCCCGAGGCGTTTCGTTTTTTAATGCGAAAACAATATAGGTGCCGTTAGCACAAAAGTAGCCGTCCGTCGGTGTCCATGGCACGAAATTCCTGTGATGTCACCATGCTCTCGAATGACGCCACCAATAGACCATACGTTAGTGACGTCTACAGCAAAGAAAAAAATGTTTACTCCGAAGGTGCAGGGAATTGAAAAAAGGGCCTTCAGATTGCGAGGCGAGAACGCAACCTATGGGCCAAAAAAACCGCGTCCCTTCTTGGAGAATAAAGGCGAACTTAGTTTATGCGTTTCCTTACAACTGTGTGCTAATGAGTAGGCGTCTCATTACAAAGGAATGAATCTTCAATGAACCTCGCAGCGGAGCTAACGCCAACCAAGACACCTCCGCAAAATTATTAAGCGGGCTCTGGACCTCCCCGTGACCACCTCCAACAAGCGCCTCCTGGGGCTGGGCATGGTGAACACATTTCGGGAGCTCCGGGAAGCTCACTTGACCAACCAATACACACGTCTCTCGAAGACATCGTCGGGTCGCCGCCTTCTTGCCCGACTACACATCCAACACACCACTCTCATGGAAGAGCGCGTACGTATTCCATCCCAGTGGAGATGCGCCCTCCACGTGCGCCCTCTTCCCGCGAACATGAACCGTGAGGACCATAATGGCCGGCGCCTGGCGCGGGCGGAAGCCCTGGCCCGCCCCTATGGATCGAAACCCGGCGTATTCTACGTGGATGCCTCCGGCCCCCACCATGGGGGATGGTTCACGGCCGCAGTCGTCCACGAATCCAAAACAGTGAACGGCCTTACTTTCCGAGCCCGTGACATAACACACACGGAGGAGGTCGCCATTGCGTTGGCTGCATCTCATTCCAATTCAAAAACAATTATTTCCGACTCGCGAGGGGCATGTCGGAACGCTGGGTACCGTATCTAACCTACCGCATTCTCCAAAACAGCGTCTATAAAGGGGACCCCGCTCACCGGCGTATCGTTTGGGCTCCTGCTCACATGGGCCTTGAGGGAAATGAGGCAGCTGACGCCGCCGCCCGCGCGCTCTCTCACCGGACATTCCCCTCCGAACCCGACGATCAGGAACTCGAATTCACTCCAGCTTAATCGTTTAAAGACATTTCTTTACTTTATCAATCTGGCCATAGTATTTATCCCCGCCCGTGTAAAGGTCTCTCAAAGGCGGAGGAGCGGCTTCTGCTTCGCCTATATACAAATACTTTGCTGTGCCCGGCAGCTCTAAAACACTTTGACCCTTCTTTCTCTGGCAGCTGTCCGCACTGTGCGGAGAAATCTTCGGACATCTACCACATGGTGTGGGCCTGCCCCTCCAACCCTGCTATCCCCCCTCACCCCAACCCAACCCGGGAGGACTGGGAGGCGACCCTGCTCGGCTGCTCTGACCTGCAGGCCCAACGGGCCCTGGTCGCGCGAGCCCGGGCAGCGGCCGACGCCACTGGGGTCCCGAACTAGAGACCTCCACCTAGTACTTGTGAGGGCTGGCCCCCTTTGGGTCAGCTCATACCTCACCTCCCGAAGTTTATCCGTAAATAAATGTTTTCCACCACCACAACCAAGACAATGATTTCGCATTCAAAAGCACGTATAGGCAGTCGTTAATTTTTTTTTTTTTTATAACTTCGATCACGTCGAAAACGTGTGTGTGGTGGCACATAGAAAACGGTGTTTTCTAAGAGGAAAGTTCGGGAGAGCAACGAAAGATGTCAAACTTTTAGCATACAAATCTCGACTGTCCCTTGAATATGTATCTATGGTCTCCTCACCAAAAGATTCTTTCAACTGAAATAGAAAAGGTTCAAAAACGTGCGGCGAGATTTATTTGCTCAAAATATGGGAAAACAGATTCGGTAACGAAGATGTTAAACTCATGCAGTCTAGAAACATTAGAAAAAAGACGTAACAAGCAGAGATTAAAAATAATTTACCAAATCATTCACGGTGAAGTTATCACCTAAAGAAAAATATCTGCAGCTTCCAGGTAGACTGAGCTCCCGTCTTAATCACCACAAAGCGATTCCGCCGTACTTGACCCGAACTAACGTCTTTCGCTGCTCATTCTTTCCGGATGCTATTGAGCACTGGAATAAACTGCCCGCTCACGTTGCTGAGTCTACAGGTGTCCTCTGTGTGTCTGTGAGTCTGTGTGTCCTCTTGCTTCGTCTTTCGTCTTGTTCGCGCTGTACCCTCCCACGGTGTAGCGGCATTCCTGAATGCACTTGGGGTTTCCGTCTAGGCACGGGATTCCTGTAGATGTGCGCGTAATTGATTGTCAAATATTTCGTTTTTTATAGCAGGTGGCTCTACAGTGGTGTGAGTTGCGTTGCGTTTCTATGCTTTCTTGTATTGTATGCTCGAAGAGGCTTGTTCACATCTTGGTTCATTCTTGTTTATATGTGCAATTTTTTCTTCATTTTCCCTCCCTGTAATGACCCTCAAATGAGGGTTGACAGTATTCATAAACAAATAAATTAAAACTTGTTTCACGTTTGACTCAATCGGCAGCGGGAACTCCCCTATAAGGTACGCTGGCTCACTGTCGCCGAAACCTGTACTATAGGAAGTCTACAAACTTGGCTAGTTGGTTGCGTGCTGTACTTACGTATTGAGACGAACAGTTTTTTTATTATTTTCTGCGCATTCATTTTGATAGTTGCCCGTAAAAAGGAAACCATACCACTAATAAACAACTGAAGCTCGTGCACGGCGTCCCCTGTTTGCCTCAGTGGAGAAGTGCAGCGCTCTTCACACACCCTCACCCGCACTCCGTCCCACAGTCCAAAACGCTCAGAGGAATTCACGTATCGTAACCGGCTCGTGCTCGTTACCTCCGATGCCGATTTTTGAACATTCGGATCCTGACTGACTGGTCGGAAGTTATAGCTTCCGTACCGGTGCTAACAAAACTTGAGGCACGGTGTGGCTAATGTTGTTTGAAGTGAAACTGCGAGATTTTCACCCCCATGAAAAGAAAAGCACGCGGAATGCATCCGTGATTTCCAGCTCACAACCGCCGTTTTCGCCTTGGACGGCAGCCTGTCGGAAATTCATTACGGGACGCGCCACAATAGGATCAAGTTCGTCAGCGGCCGAGCGCGAGCAATCAATCCGTCGATGAGCGGGCGGCTTCAAAACATCGTCGGAATTCCAAGCAGTAACAAGGAAGAAGGGGGGCGTGCGGTGCGCTGGAAGGGGCTCGCGAGAGAATCAGCTAAGTAAAAAAAAAAAAAGAAAGCAGCGAGAAAGACGGAATTAAAAGGACGCCGGCGAAGAAGGGATCCCGACGAATCAGCGAGCGGCGCGCACTCGGTCCAAATTGGGTAACGAGCCAGCAGAGGCCGCTTCATGCACTCCACCTGCGATGAATCACCTGTTTACAGCGGCGCTACGCAATGCGCAGAAACGCAGCCTCGAGTACCGGCGGGCAGGGAAGCCCGTCGCGTACCTAATCCGCGCTGCCCGCTCGCCCGCGAAGCAGGGCGGCCGAAAACAAAGCGGCCGCCAGCATCAGCAAGCAGGCCGGAGGGCCTTTATGGGAAGCCCCCCGCAGCACACTCATCTCGAGGATAAAGAGAAGCGGCAGATAGAGGGCCGGGAACAGAGGCGAAAGCGGCACGGCAAGGAGGTGCGCGCCGGAAGCGCATCTCGGGGTCGGCTGCCCCTCGCAGCTCGATGGAAGCAAGCAGCCGCGCGGAGAAGCCGGCCAGCTGCCACGACCAGCCGCGGCGGCGACGGACGAGATGTGTCCGACAGCAGCCGTCCCCAGGCGCGCCGACGCCGCTGCCAGACCCGATCTCGGTTCCCGAGGGGGACGCGAACCCCGGCGCCAGCCCTGCGGCCCGCCCGCCTGCCTCTACTCGGTCACCCCCTCCTCTCGTAGGCGACGGCGGCGTCGAAATGAGCTTGTTATGGGGCCAAACCGCCGCCTACGATGAGTGCGCGAACATGGCAGCCGCAGAGACGGAGCAGCGAAGAAGAGCTCGCGCCTCTCTTCCTTTTTGCCGACCACTGGTGTCCCGTCTTCCCAGAAATAAATTCGCTATGCAACGCTGCACCGAACCACTCGCTCGCGTGGCGCTCTTGTGATTTACGACTTCACCGTAAACACGAAGGAACGATGCGCGCCGAAGGAGGTTGGGGCGCCACCAATTTGCCGTCATAACACTTGGGAAAATCACGCTCCCCCATCGACAGTTAACGGGGGTGTCGCCCTGCACGCAAGGAATTAGAATGAAATGCTTCTCGAATAATGATGTTCGTCCTCTAGGACAGCGCGGTCCCCCCCCCCACCCCCCAAAAAAAAAAAAAAGAAACGAAAAAATTGGGCACCACTCTTCCTCCTCTTACAAATGAAAATTGTTCTTTGCAGACAACGCAGAAAAAAAAAAAGAAAAACATCCGATAGACGCAGCCTCGTCGAAGTTACCAAACTGCACCACATTCGTCCTTGTGTTGCTGCTTGGTAACTTCGACGAGTTGACGACTGCCTTCGTCAGAAAACTCGCATCAATGCGATGCCAGTGCGCCTTTCTCCGAGCGCTCCGCCGGCCGCGGGAAAACATTTGGGCAGCTATACAAGAATATATGCGTTCCATTACAACAGGCGCCTTGGAAGTGGACGCTCAGTTCCGGCGGTTCCCGGCGCGCGGTGCCCTCGCATACAGACCCCTCCTACACTTTTAGTGCTGCGCAGGACAGGAAGTACGCGGCGAAGGGACTCAGGGTGAGTGCGTGGCCACGCACGCGAAGTCAACGTCAGCGCGAGTCCGAGACACTCAGATGTGCTCCGAGGACGACACTGGCCGAAAGTGACCACTTCCCCAGCACACAAAGGATAAGAGTGCGACAGAACGACGGCGGGGCAAAACGAGGACTGGCGAGCAAAAAGAAGGTCCGGGATGGCGAACGTGGGTTTTCTTCCCCATGCAGCACCAGTCACAGCCGCGGAACTTGGAAGGAAAGGGTGTGCCGCTCCTGTGAGCCTCATCAGCAAAAGCGGTGTGCAAGCCGCACATCGGATGACACGACAAAAAAAGCACGCCGCCTGGTAAACAGAGAACCGAAGCGGTGAGCTCGTTGTAAAAGGTCGCGGTCTGGTCTCTGTGATGCCTTAATGTGCCTCGTCTCCTAACAAAGACAGCATCCATTCGTCCCGAGATACTTTCGTACGGCCCACCTAAGGGCGCACAATTATGCAATTTACTTCAACTAGTCGGTTAGCGCCAGGCATACCTAATGTTCACCACGTGTTACGAGGTTGTAACAGCGCCTAGCCTTCGGAAGAATTTTGAGCTTTTGCGGAGTGTTCGCCCTTGGTGAAATGCTCGCAAGCGTGCGCGTCCTCATCCCTCAATTTGAAACCACCAAGGTGACATAACTCACGCGAACACGCCATTGCAAAGCCGCCAATAAACCTGAAGTCGCGCGCTCGGATAGTCGCGTTTCATTCGTCGAGCTTCAAACGTTTACCGTCAACAACAAATGAAACGGGGACAAGAAAACTCGAACGCCAACACAAAAACACTAGCTCCTGGAGAGTAAATACAACCGATGCTGATTAACGGTTCGCCCCTTCGAAGCGAAGTCAACCTGCGTCGATATTCAGCTTTCCCAGGCTAAAACCTCCTCATTTTGCTATTCATGTTTAAACTGTCTTGCTCGCGTTTCATCTGCTACTGACAATACGTCGCGCCGCGATCTCCTAACGGGCCACTGCTGCGCGTATAGACGCAAAGCCGGGCCCACGACGGCACGCGGCTGCGGCGCCCTGTGCGAGCGTGGGCAGCGCGCTTCCTTCTTCCCGGCGAGCGTTGCCGGGGCAACGAGTCCCTCAGCCCCGAGTCAACGTGGGATGCCAATAAAATTACCCCCCCGACTCGTGCCATGCCCACTTGTGGACAGCAGCAGAAGCAGCGGCGTTCCGCTGTTTACAGCTGCCGGCCCGGCGGGAGTCCCGAGACCGCCAGAGCGGCGACCGGCCAGTCGTTATACGCGCCGAAGGACGAAGGGGGGCGACACCGAACACCGTCCGCCGAGGGCGCCCAGCCGAAGCCGTCCACGCCGCCGAAAGTAACGAGCCCGCAATAAAAGTGCGGTGCAGACTTGGCGCCATCTTATATCGAAGACCTTAACCAGCTGCTCCGACCGAGCGATACGTGTGTGGCCCGAAATAGCCAGCCACGCCCGCGAGCGTGATTATTCGACGATGAATTCCGGTTCAGTTCCTCGCCGATTCCGCGCACGTTAGCGAAAAACGAATGCACATTAGCGGTAGTCACAGTTTATTTACGTCTGCTATGAACAGAAGTACTTAACACGGCGCCGCATGCACAGGCTGAAACTAGCGGAGGAGCTTCACTGACAGCATAAAGGGAAGAATACGAAGATTGGTAAAGGCAATGTTGACACCCGAAATTTTGCCCGCGATGAGGAACGGTTTAGAATATGCGTACATTCTTTGAGCTTTACATCATATGCATCAGAGGAATCAGCATCAAATAAGAATCAAGCTAGAACGAAGAGAGGAAAGTGATAACGAAACTAATCGAAGCCACGCTATCGAATAAAAACAGAAACAAACAGAGCAAAGCAAATCAATGCAAACGCGGAAAGGCAGCAGCAATTGTAAGAGCAAACGTATTCAAAGGCGAAGTACCGACGCCTTGTACGTGGTCAGGTAATCAACCGCGCTAGCAAGTACAGACAACAAAGACAAGGTAAGAAGGCGTCAAAGTATCCACAGAAACGAAAAATAAAGCAAGATCGAGGGTTCCATTATTTCGGGTCAGTGGCATGCACCACTCAGGCTCGCGCGTGTCCGAGAGGACGTGAAAAAAAAAAAGAAAGAAAGAAAAGGACACACAGATGTGACAAACAAGGGCGTGTCACCGCGCCCCGTACTCACCTGCCTGGCGAAGCTGTTCGAACTGTCTGAGAAGTTCCCGTCGGGGTGCCGGATGCGTTCGCGTCTCTTGTTGACAGATGCCTGCCAAACGGAAAGAGAGAAATAAAAACAAGAGTGAGGATAAAGAACGCACGAGACTCGCGAAGAAAATCAGCTGGGCGTTAAAAGAAAAACAAGCAAAATGTAGACAAAGAATCTCGAGGGCTGACAACATCCCAACTCGACCAAATATAACAAGTGCGCCAGACTCGCAAGCGGCACGCGTCTAGGGGGACGTCGGCAAGCAAACTTCGCTTCACTTCGACGTCGTGAGCGACAACCGCAACGCTGATGTTTGCAAGCTGCTGTTCTGTACTTTCTACACCTTCAACAACCCCGCCAATAAAACAGTACAAGGCAAGGTGACAAAGTAAAAATACCGCCCCCCCCCCCCCCCCCAACCCCCCGTTTTATCTTTTTTTTTCGAGTTTCGCGGAAATCAGCGGAGAATGGTGCACCTCCCAAGCCCATAGCCAGACCAAACGGTCTACTAAGTACGATTATAATGTTTCAGCATAATAATAACCAGAAAATCAAATCATAATAACCGCCGGCGGCCGACAGCCGAGGTATGTTTACTGCGGGACAAAGACATTTCCTAATAATCGCCCCGCCTCCCCCCCCCCCACCAATCAGCCCTCGGCCACCCTACCTTGGCGAGTACCTGAGCTACGGGTTAGTTCCGCAGATGGAAAGGAGAGCAAAGGATACACTCTGCGAGCGCACACAAATGAGAGCTATCGACAAGTGAAAAGAATAGCGTTCTCCGCCCCGCTTCTATGCCCCAGCGCGAGCGCAGATGGGAGCTCAGGTTCTCAAAGCGTACTTTTCCTCTCAACACAAAACCATACTACGACCAGGTAAGTCAGGCGCGACCAAATCTTAAACTTCTTGGGATCAGGCAATTCAGGGACTACGCCTAACGATTTTCTTTTTTCTTTTTGCAATCAGTAACACTAGCGAATGCTGCTTCAGCTAGCGCTGTTACGACCGCATCTAATGATTCCGTGCTCAGATCTCAGTTCCGTGCTCAGGCTATTTAGCCACCTAATCTACGCCGGCTGGTCACCCACAGGGAAGACCAAAACATATTATTGGCGCTGCATTTCCGGACAGTATTGGACATCGAGGTACGCCACTAGCCATGACGCCTTTGTTACACGCCGAGAGTCGGCCTGTCAGAACCAGTGAAAGTCTTTTGACACCACTCCACCTGTGCCTGCTTCCCAGCCTCAGTCAAATTGTGTGGCACTGTGCGACACGAAACTTTCGTCAGGTGAAAGTCATGATGATGATGATCATCATCATCAGCCTGACTACGCCCACTGCAGGGCAAAGGCCTCTCCCATGTCTCTCCAATTAACCCTGTCCTGTGCCAGCTGCGGCCACCGTATTCCCGGAAACATCTTAATCTCATCCGCCCACCTAACTTTCTGCCGCCCCCTGCTACGTTTGCCTTCTCTTGGAATCCACTCCGTTACCCCTAAGGACCAGCGGTTATCTGCCTTCGCATTACATGCCCTGCCCAAGCCCACTTCTTCCTCTTGAATTCCACTAGGATGTCATTAACACGCGTTTGTTCCCTCACCCACTCTGCCGGCTTCCGGTCTCTTAACATTACACCGATTATTTTTCTTTCCATAGCTCGCTGCGTTGCCCTTAAATTAAGCTGCACCCTTTTCGTTAGCCTAAATAGGTGAGTACCTGTAAGATACGCGTACAGATGTTCTATACTTTTCTCTTCATGACCAGGGAAAACCTGCCATATGCGCTCCACCCCATTCTTATTCTTCTAGTTATCTCCCTCTCATGATCCGGATCAGCGGTCACTACCTGCCCTCAGTAGACGTAACCCCCTACCACTTCCAGCACCTCGCTACCAATTGTAAACGGCTGTTCCCTTGCGAGACTGTTGAACATTACTTTGGCTTTCAGCGTGTTATTTTTTAGACCCACCGTTCTGTGCTGCCTAACTGATTAATCATGCTATTCAGTTCATCTCCTGAGTGACTTAGCAACCTAAGCGCATAATGTCATCAGTATATCGCAGGTTACTTAGGTATTCTCCATAACTATTATCCCCAACTGTTCCCAATCCAGGCCTCGGAACACCTCCTGTAAACAGGCGATGAATAGCATTGGCGCGATCGTGTCTCTTTGCCTTCATTAAAGGCATTTTATGGCTGAGTTTATGGAGGACTACGGTAGCTGCGCATTCGTTATAGACATCTTCCAGCATTTTCACATAACACTCTTCTACAACATGATTCCGCAGTATCTGTATGACTGGTGAGGTTTCCATTGAGTCAAATGCTTTATCGTAATCAATAAAGCCTTATACACGGGTCGGTTATGTTCATCGCATTTCTCTACCACCTGACTGATAGTGTGAATATGGTCTACTGTCGAATATGCTTTACGAAAGCTTGCGTGATCCTTTGGTTGACTGAAGTCTAAGTTTGTCCTGACTCTATCAGCGATTACCTTAGTAAATACCTTGTAAGCAACGGACAGTAAGCTGATCGGTCTGTAATTTTTCAAGTCCTTAACGTCTCCTTTCTAATTAATTAAGGTAATTTTAGCGTTCTTCCAAGCTTCTGGGACGCTTGAAGTCATAAGGCATTGCGCATACAGGGTGGCCAGTTTTTCTAGCACAATCTCCCCTCCGCCCTTCAACAGATCTGCTGTTACCTGATTCTCATCACTGCTTTCCTCATCTGCATTGCTCGTCCCAAGGCTTTCTTTACTTCTTTCGTTACAGACGGGATGTCCCATTGCTGGGCGCTACTGCCTCTCTGATTAACGGTATAATTACATTGGCTACTGTATAGGTTTGCGTAAAACTCCTCACCTGCTTTAGCTATCTTATCCATAATGCTAAATGGCATTGCCTTCTTTGTCTCTTTACGCATACAGCTGGCTTTTGCCTATGCCTAATTTCCTCTTCATCGCTTTTGGGCTACTTGCGCTCTTTAGAGCATGCTCGATTCTTTCTATATTCCTCTAGGAGAGAGTTACGACGAATAATTATGGGAAAAGTCGTCGAACTAATCTTCAGAGCCGCCTCGATGTGTACACACGCAGGCGCCACTGTCGGTGACCAGTGCACTTTACGTCTTGCAAGGAAGCGCGGCCGCGTTTAAATTCGCCTAACCGGAGGGGAAGGATACGCATGACGGCGCACTGGCTCGAAACGCGCCTGAGAGCTGTTTGTTACAGGGAATGTGACACGTTTAAGTCACTCAACGAAAACCCTATATGTCGAAGGGCATGGCGAAAGCCTAAATAGAAGCAACGTCTCGCAACATGCCTGAACGCATGGCTGTCACTCGGAGAGGCGCTCTGCCAGGTTGTATAGGATTCGGTATACTAGAACACTGCACAGCTTCGTCGCTATGTCAGCTCGACACTTATTTCCTACACTTCCAGATTCCCTCGCACGGATAAAGCAAAGATAGTCTCCGAGCTCTGCATACGGGGAAATTCTTTCGAAACAGTCGGACTGGAATCTTCGTGAAAACGATAAATTAGTACACGCGATCCCTCCTCAACAACTGCGTCCGGCCGTTTCTGTTGCTACCTGTCGGCCGATGGCGGCAGAAGCGCTGCGATGCAGTGTCTCTGGAGGAGGGAAGAGGGAAGGGTTGCAATTGAGACTCTGCGGGTCCAGTTACGTGTGGCGCGCGCATCCGATTCTAGGAAGCTCCAAGCGAGCTGCGTAACTTGCCTCCGCAAACCGCTGATTGCCACCAGCGTTGTGAAATCGCGTAATTAAGTACGCGCACTCCCCAAAGAAGCGCGCTGCCTATGCACGCTCCGCGAACGCCAGGAATGCAAAAGGCTGAGCAGCAGCAAGCAAGCACACATCTCCATTTGCAGCCTGAGCGCACTCTTCGAAGATTCCAGACACGAACAGCTGCATGCATGTCGACGGGGGCACCAGTCGAGGAGAAATGAAAAGAATGCCACCCTGCAGAAGCAGCTACTCCTATAGCCAGCTGTGCCGTCACGCGCTTTATAACTCTCGCCGAACTGAGAAGAAACGCTTCTTATATCCTCGGCTATATTCACTGCGTGAAGACAAGGAGGCGCTCGGTTCGGTCTTCCGCACGAAATGCGGTCTCGAAAAAGCGACGGAAAGCGCCGAGCCCATAACAGCCGCCGCATACACCTCACAGGACGAGCACTGGTGCACAGCACGCGCGCCGTCGTATTTTGTCGCGCTTCATCTGCGTCATCAACGAGCGTGAACCGAGGACTACAAAGAAGCTAGCGAAAAAAAAACGACGCAAAAAGAGAAGGAAATACTGCGACCAGACACAAAAATCCAGATAAAAGACACTACGAAGACCCGAGAACGTTCCTACGGCCCGACGACGCCGAAAGAGCGCGCGGCGGTAATCGCGGTCATAGAGAAACGCGACCAAAACCTCCTTGCCCCCATTTGTGCATTCAGGGGATTCGCGCACGGCATGCACAAAAAGGCAGGAAAAATCAGGCCACGCCGCTTTCAGTACTCTTACGTAACAGTAATACCCTAGCAACACGAGCAGAGTAACTGCAGTTAAGCCTGACCGCAATTTTCAGGATTCCGCGCTACTGACAAGGCTGCCCGAGTGAAAAGGCTACATTAACTGAGGCCAAACAGGCTGCGGTAACCGAGGTTAAGAGGTTAACCCCAGTACGGTTTGCCGCGCAGTTACGCACAAATATAATCAGCGATAGCCGCACTTGCACTGACCGTGGTTACGGAGTCCCGTGTAACAACGGTATAACGACCCAACGTTGACCGAGAGACGGCACCGCTCAAGCAAGCATTCCGCCATTTTTACGTCCCCGTCGGCGCCGAGAGCATAAATGTGCTTCTGAGCTGTAATCCGAATGCGCGTGAGTGTTCGCATAAGTTAACGGTCGATTTTGCAATATCCATCTCAGCCCTTACAGGGAACAGAAAGAACAAACTGGAGTCGGCACGTATCGATAGATTACCGCTTTATAATGAAAAAGACTACACTTTCACTGAAAATGGAGCATTGTGAAAAAAAGACGAAATACAAGTGCCGCCACACCGAGACAGTTTTCGTGCGCAAACGCGACCGTTAATGAAGGTTTCTGCGCGCAGATCTTTGAGGCTAGTCAACAACGCTAGTGTCTGCAGTAAACCGCGCAAGGTGCAAATGCAATAAATAGTCTTTCTTATTTCATAAAAACAATGCAAGGCCCGAGCGCGGCACATTTCAACCATCGGCGCGAAATTCATTTATTTATTCCTTTATTCTTGAAAGTTCCACAAGGGACATTATTGCGTAAGGGTCAAAGGTTACTTCAGATCAGACTGGACATCACAGCCTTTGTGACGATCACCGTGAAGAACGGCCTACGATATCAATTTCGGCTGAAACTGTTAATCACTTCAAAAGGGTTACCAAAGGCCAGCCTCAAATCTGCCCGAAAATCCCGGAGGAAGGCACAATCCCTCTAAACATCTAACTCAAGCGAATCTCTACAGAAGAGTTCGGGAATACAACGCAAAAAACACTGCTGCTAGAGTTTTCGCTCCTTGAAGCAAATGAAAGAGGTTCGAGTGGATTTCGCAAAGAACTTCTTTAGAAAATTCAAGAAAACCGGCAGAGTTTTAACGTAGTTAAGCTGAGTAAACGTGCAAATGAATGTGTTTAGCCTTTCAATACCAGCAAAATAATAATTTTGGGAGTGCTCTCAAAAGTAGATCCATGCCGTGAAAAGTGCACTGATGTGAATGGAGATTACATGCAGGAATGAAGTGTAATGCTTTTCACAGAGAAGACGCATTATGTGAACAAGAATTCCTTCATACAAAAGTGTACGAAATTCTGGAAATCCCTTCATACTGATACTACTTCTTTACCTCTCCACTGATTTCTGAAAGCTCCGTGTGCAGACTTCGCTTTTCGTCCTGAAACGCTGAGGTAAGTTTAATGATTGCCCTCCAGTAAACACTCGGAGCAAACTGCCGTTGTTCCTCCGATCCCATTAGAGTGGCATGCTTCAAGATTTCTCGACAAAACGCAGTCGGAGGCAGTACGTTCCTACTGTGATTATAAATAGGTTAAGAATGACCCATCTGTACTATATTTGCGCATTTTAGCCCATCGTGAGCTAAAACTTAAGCACTTCCGTTCTGGCTGACGCGGACCGAGTTTGCACACTTTCGAAATCCGGATACTAGCCCGAATCCAAAATCACCAAGGTTTACAGCGCCGTCGCTTTAAATTTTCTTATCTCCCCTTTCTCACATTTTCGTTTATCTCTTCTCTCTCAAACAAACAAACAAAGACACGGCTACGTCTCCCAAACTTCAGCGCTTTCGATTCCCTTACCATCCGTCATTTAGTTTAGTGTCTCATTCGCTGTGGTGATTCGATATTCAATGCGGGACGGGCAATGAGCAGCTACATTTACAGCTGCTGACTGGCATGCGCGCTAGTCGCCGAATCTTCAACTTTCCATGCCTTGCAGCAAAGCTGCTAAGGGCTCAGATAATGCGTGAGCGGCGCCGTCGTTGGCGTCACACATCACGTGACCATCTCGCGCTCACTTGCCGCCACGTGATCGGTGATGTCACCGGCAAAGAACACCGTCCGAGCGCGCTCCGCGCGGCTGTCGGTGGAGTATCGGCTTGGTTTATGGTTTGATTTATGGGGTTTAACGTCCCAAACCGTCTTAGGCTATGAGAGACGACGCAGTGAAGGGCTCTGGAAATTTCGACAACCTAGAGTTTTTTAACGTGCACTGGCATCGCACAGTACACGGGCCTCTAGAATTTCGCCTCCATCGAAATTCGACCGCCGCGGCCGGGATCGAACCCGCGTCTTTCGGGTCAGCAGCCGAACACCATAACCACTGAGCTACCGCGGAGGCAATGTCGGTGGAGTATCTTCATTCGAAAACATGTAAAGGTTTAAATCGCAAGAGCCCAAACAACTCAGTTGGTCAAAAGCATTTATTGAGACAGCATAATCATGTAGTGTTCTTTTTTTTTTCGTCCCCTTCCAAGGCGTCCTTTTCTTCGCTGTTTTCCCCAGTAGATGAAGAGATACATTCTTATACGAATTTTCCCGGGCTTTCTTATTTTTCTTCGCTTTCCTAAAAGAGGTTATGCGGCAGTTACAGCATGAAGGAAGCGCCAGGACGCAAGAAAAACTCCATAGCATGCAAGACCCGGGTAGCCCAACGCAAACCAAAGCTGCCTAGCGTTGACCGTTCCCACTGGTCAACGGCTGTGTAATGACCGTATGCGGAGCCTCAGACCACAAAGTTATTAGAAGGGCTAAGCGGTATGTACAGGGTGTTTCACCTAAGACTTTCTGCAATTTTTAAAAATAAGCTATTTGAATTAGATGCGCGCTTTTTCTGGCATAGCATTGTCAGTGGTGTAGTACATCGAAATACAGCTAAGACGTGCTAACTAGCAGGCTTGTTAACCAATATTTAATAGTTAACTTTTAAACTATTACCGTTGGGCTCCTTAATTATTGAGAGGCATGTAGCCCACCGTAAGTAATGTCCATATCCGTTTTTAGAATTTCGAGAACGCGATTATCCTCGGCGCTGTGGCCCAACAAATTTCGCCTACATCGCGCCAAAATACATGCGGTTTCAGAAGCTTGCAGCCAAAGCAACCTCTCCAGTGAACCTAACTCGTAGAAATAGCCAAAATTTGTTGGGCCACAGCGCCGAGGATAATCGCGTTCTCGACATTCTAAAAACGGATATGGACATTACTTACGGTGGGCTACATGCCTCTCAATAATTAAGGAGCCCAACGGTAATAGTTTAAAAGTTAACTATTAATATTGGTTAACAAGCCTGCTAGTTAGCACGTCTTAGCTGCATTATGATGTACTACACCACTGACAATGCTATGCCAGAAAAAGCGCGCATCTAATTCAAATAGCTTATTTTTAAAAATTGCAGAAAGTCATAGGTGAAACACCCTGTATATGCCGTGGTAGAGGCGGCACAGCTTCCACCGTAACTTCTCCGCCTCGGCGGGAGCATTTTTTTTTTTTCCTAGCATCTCGTGCGTACCATTCTTTACGTTCCCGTCCGACAACAAGCACGTGAACTAACTGCGCCCTTCAGGGAAGCGCGAGCATCCAGGCGTGTAGAAAAGAGATGGAGCCCACTGTTTGCCCTCGAAGGTGGGGCACGAAGCAAGCACCCGGGTCTCGTGCTTGCTCCTCGGAGACGGCGCATACAGGGAGATCCTGACGACAATGTCAATGCGAAGGACGAAAAAGCTAAACGAAAGAAAGAAAGAAGGAAGGGCAAGAGAGAGAGAGACGCGGATACAGCTGCTCACCCAAACACGCGCACCTGCGCGAGCGGGCGCGCCCTCATGCGCTTTCTTCCTTTCGCCCTCATGCGCGTTTCTTTTCTGCCGTTGTGCAGAAAAGACCGGCACGGAAGGATGCCGAACAAGGCGGGGCGCGGCACGAGTTGCGTCGCTTTCCAGGCGGCGACTCTGTCCACAAAGGCTGCAGAACAAAATTTGCTCCCGTGCATTACGAGCTCGGCAGTCTTATTTGCGCTGTAGAGATGCGCAATTTCGAACCAGAGACTTTTTTTGACACGATAGCAGCACCAGATGACACTTGGTGAAAATGGCGGCGTTGTCTGTGTGAACCCTACCCTACTTTCTACCCCCCCCCCCCCCCCCCCCAATTCACAGACACAGTGGGAAAGACCTGCCCGCCAGAAGCACCACACACCCAGCCACCTCTCCACCCACCAGGAGTCTGCACATCGCCGCATTCCACCTACCTCTCCACCCAACTTCCACCCTCCAAAAGCGCCACCCACCTGTCTACCTACACCCTTCAGAAACGTGCTGTCGCGTGTGCGAAGCCTCGCCTTATAGAAAGCGTTCATTAGAGTAAAAACATCAAAGTAATCGTCGGGGGTAAACCCAACTGCTACTACAGCTTCCTCGCATTAGGTTACATGAGCGTCCCGTCAAATTTTTTAACACGACGGCATCTATGAGCGAGCTCTGGGCGGCTTCAGGCACGGTTCTTGAGCCTGAACAACGCGTTTCTTCTAACCCTGAGAGTAGGCAACGTGTTGCCATCACAGCATCTCTCTACTAATCTTAACAGCTTTACGGGGTGAGAGAGACAGCATGCCAGCAGACAAGGAAAGTCAGAGCAGTCGGTGAGAGCACACGTCCAGACCATCCAGAAGCGCTTCTACAGTGTGTCAGGTTAATTCACTTGAAGAGATAGCGTATTTTTACAGGGCCGACTGTTGGGGACAATGCAAATGCAGTTATTTTTTCGACGCCAAAATAACATTAGGGAGAAAGAGGCAGAAACACTATAGAACGGCTCGCGAAACAGGCGAAGAACGGAAAAGGCGCCTCAAAGGCGAGCGTAAAACCGCTTCTTCCGCGTTGCTTTTCTCTGGGTCCAGTCCACTCGACACGCCGCAGCCCAGCTAGCCCTCAGTCCTCAGTTTCGTCGTAAGCCATGCGATGAGCCCCATACGAATGCTACCCCGCCGCGGTGGCTCAGTGGTTACAGCGCTCGGCTGCTGACCCGAAAGACGCGGGTTCGATCCTGGCTGTGGCGGCTGAATTTCGATGAAGGCGAAATTCTAGAAGCTCGTGTGCTGTGCGATGTCAGTGCACGTTAAAGAACCCCAGGCGGTCGACATTTCCGGAGCCCTTCACTACGGCGTCCCTCATAGCCTGAGTTGCTTCGGGACGTTAAACCCCAATAAACCAAACCATACGAATGCTATCGCAGAAATGAAGATGAACCCGGGCTCGCTCCACTTCCTATGGTCAGATACCAATACTGGCTAGAGCCAGAACGATCACCACCGGCCCTTCTACGACGCCAGCTTTAGTGGATGCGACTCCCACTTTCAACTCACGCTGGCATACTGCAAAACTTCGTGGCTGCCAGCTGTCCGAAGTGGCACAAAGGGCTTGTCGGTACACCCAGGTAGCTGAGACAATGTGATAACCGAAACGCTCGGTATAGACGACCAGCGTTTTGCAACTCGCCCTCAAAGCACAGTACACGTAAGCGCGTCCCCACCGCTAGAAGAGCTCAGCTGATATTTTGTGACTGTTCGACGGGAGCGGCAAAAGTAGCCAGAAGTCGAAGCGCAACCCCGAAACAACGCAATCAGCCAGCCAATTGCCGCCAAGGCCCAGGCCAGGCGGATTGGCAAGTTATAACCGCTGATCCCTGTGGGTATGCCTGGAACAAGAACCATGGCGTACTTTCAGGCGTTTTTATTTTGTGTCTTTTTTCTGTCCTCGCGAGGAATTATAAATGTAGTGCACAGCGCGTAAGGGCCCAAAAATATAAATATATATCTTTCGAAACAGCGGGCATAAAATATACGGTGAAGAGTAGCAACAGCGCTACAGCTTCAGACATTAAAAAATTCACAGGGGCACCTAATGTCATTACGTCATGGCAATGAGATAGCAACAGCAGCTGTTGACGCCTTTACCTGAAGTGACCTCACTTCCCTCCAGCCAATGGAATGCTCAGGTATAGTGACGTCACTGCCCCCGCCCCCCCACCCCCAGCCAATGGGCGAACTTTATCTCCGACGAGGCATTCTGGCCCCACGGGACTTGTATTGAAAAAAAGATTTCTGTTCCACTAATAAGATCGTAAGTAAATGCAACACTTATGTCATGCAGAAAAAAGCACTACTCTGTTTAGTAGCTGCGTAGAAAGTCAAACAGTTTATAACTCGAACAAACAGGGACACGAAGAACATTTAAATGTCCGTGCACAGGTCAAAAGCAACGACACAATGAAATGGTTTTCGAAATGCAACGCGTAACTAGCGTCGCTAATGCCGAGCAAAAGCGAGGAAACGAACATACGCTCTTCTGAAGGAATGGCCAGCAAACGCTCAATCAACAACAGAGAGCGATTAAGCAAGCAGCCTATAGGAACACGGACGCGCTATTGTGCTCATTCAAAACGTATTTCACTAAAGCGTCTCCATAAGCGCCGCAAAAAAATGCCCCGGATAAATTAAAAAAAAAAGTTATTAATAACTGGAGTACTTTTACTCCCTCAGTACGACTTGCCGATTTTAAATGCATTCTGATGGGTTTAATTGAAGTTTAAACGCACTTTGATGGCCCCACCACCCTCTGTAGAATAAAAACCTTCACAAGCTCATGCAAGCATACATACATACATACATAAAAACAAAACAGTGGCGCCCCTTTATAGTAAAACCCGAACTTTAGTGCCCGAACTATGCGCGGCACCCCATTGGTTATTATCGACGCACGGATTCAGGATTCAGCTTTCCGCTTGCACTAGAAGGCCGGCAGATAACTCGCTAACGCTGACAGTTACGCCGGCTGTCTGAAAAGCGACACAAATGTAGACTGGACGTAACTTCGCTACCAGTTCCGGTGCTATGGTATGCTTGCGGATGTTCAAACACCGAGCTGTACAACGGCCTTGGCTAAGATGACGTGACAAAGCGAGACAGGACTACAAACGAGCAGACTGGCTGGCGACGGCAGAAAATCGCTCGCAGCGTACAGAACCAGATCGGCGGCGGCCGCCTGCAGACGGGAGGAACTCACATTTCGCCACTTTTATTTCGTTTGCGCACCAGAACGATGATGGCACGCAGAAATAAAAAGCAAAATCCCGCGCGAACGCATCACTAAACCCGCGAGGCCTAAGCATGCAGGTTTCCACAGCACAGTCCCAGTTTCGACCCGCGCGGCTTACACGACCCAGGGCAGCGAAAACTCCAGCAGCGCTCGCTGACGAGAAAATCGAAGCTAAGCGCGGAACGGGGAACGAAATGCCTGCGCGAACACATTTATGCGAAACGCTCGAGCAAAATAACCGACGTGCCCCGCGGGGTGAAGCAAAGTATAAAGGAAAGCGGGAGACGCTGCAGAGTGCCCCGGACGTACCGTTGTGTGCTCGTTAGCAACGACCGCACCGTGCAGCGAATGCAGCCTGGATGGGCCCCGTGGAAGCTTCGGGGCACGCGCCAGGCACTGCGCACGAATGCGCGACTACACAGGCGGCCCCGTGTGCGACAAACAATGCGCGCCGAGCCGCACGGCCTCCCCGGGGGGAATCTCGCACAGGGGATGAAGCCGCTCATATGTACAGCGAAGCCCACTCGCGGCGCGGCGCTTTGTTGTCGAAGCCAGAGATACCAGAAACGACCGAGATGGATCTCGTATACGGCCCCCCTACGAGCGCCTCTCCGGAGGCAGTCGTGTTTGGTCGGCGCGGTGTAGCGGCGCATTTCCGGTTGATGCCGGACCGCTTCCGCAATGCTACGACGTTGGTGCGTCGTATCAAGCACAGAAGACGACTCGATGGGTCAGCCGACCGCGTCGCACGTACAATGCGCGTCCTCAAGTCTGGAGAGTAAAGTTACTGAGTACATGCTGTCTGGAGGCCGTACAGTATAGCTCTGTATAGTATGACGATATATGATGATGAAGGCCGAAAGCGCACGCTGGCGGCGATTTTCAAAACCACGCACCTATAGCCTGCGGACATCAGCAATCCCTTAAGCTGTAGAACGGCTGACCCCGGGCCACGACAAAAGCTCGGCTTTCAGATGACACGCTATACGTGACCATCACCGCCACTCTAAAGATGCGACGAGAAGAGGGGAAAGAGGGGGGGGGGGGGGGGGGGGGGGGGGGTCAAAAGGCGCCTAGTGGAGACGCAGGGACAACTATGCAGACAAGATTATTTTCTAAACAATGCAAAGAGAAATCAAATCGGAACGTCTCTCTTTATCCGACGCCACATAGGCCCCTCCAGAACAAGAGTTCTCTGTACAGTTAAAATAAAAATCAAGTTAGCAGGCCTCCAACGAAGTTTGGTCGGCCTAATTACCGGATATAGCAGTGCTCCACTGCGACGCGGAAAACGAGGAGGCTGTATAGATTCACAGTCAGTGCTTTCCTTCCAATACGATCAGATTTGGTCAGATTATGAAAGCAAGAAAAGCGAGCACTCCAGCGCCGGCAATAATCGGGACGCTCAAGCCAGTGAACGCTGCCGAGTTGGCAACAATCGGAAATGGTTGCTTTGGTTTGGTTTATGGGGTTTAACGTCCCAAAGCGACTGAGGCTATGAGAGACGCCGTAGTGCAGGGCTCCGGAAATTTCGACCACCTGGAGTTCTTTAACGTGCACTGACATCGCACAGTACACGGGCCTCTAGAATTTCTCCTCCAAAGAAAATGGTCGGCTGCTTCCCAGCACACTTTCGATCTGATGTATCAGCAAGGTCAGCACTAAGGTACCGATTAAAGTGCGCTGATGGTACTTGCTTCCACGTCACACATGCTCCGAAAAGCGTCGCGCCTGAATGCTGAGAGTTTGAAGGTATACCGTGAAACGCTCTTGGCCCACAGTTGTACTCCTTTCAGGTGCCCACCATCCTTCGTGGCCTTTGTAGCGTCACAGTGGCTTCTACAGCAGCACCCGTCACACAGTGGCTCAGTGGCACGTGACGTCACGGGCGCCATCTTAGGGTGTACCAGCTAGCTTCCACACTGTATGCGGGAACCGGTCTGCTAGGGAAACGGCACCAAGCTTTCACCGCGCTTCCTAGACACTGATACGGCGGACGTTATGGCGTCAGTGCAAACTACGTATTGAGTACGAAGTCGAAGCTTCCGAATACGGTCGGGCGCTCACATTTCGATGGAGGCAAACAATTAATGGCGACAACACCTCCGGCACTGCGAATGATCAGCGCTTGCTGCTCCTCGTTGTGCTTTTGCGACTGTTGGGTTCGAGACTACAAACACAGCGCCGCGACAAGGGACAAAGAAGGAGGACAAGCGCTGCTAACAACTGAAAGTTTATTGCAAAAGAAATGAATAATATGCACTCAATCTATGCAACCAGGAGCACATATGCGCTCCATCAGCAAGATACAGAGTGCGTTACTGATAGGAATCCGGATACATAATTTCACAGTCATGGATAAGAACAGGAGTGCTCGCACACGTGTCGCTTTTCTTGTGAATATGATACGCCTCGCATATTTCTCTCGTTAACTGATCTTGATTGTTGCACCGAACTTCAAAAGAGAGTGTGAGAAGATCAAAAAATAATTAGGTCTAAGCGCCTTAGCGCATTAATCAGCGAAAGCTGACTGACATTGGCATTGGCACTGGCAGGCCCATTCTGACGCTAGAGGCTACCGCCCGGATACGGCGCCTCACAGACCCGTTCTGGCGTCTATACGCTCACGCGCATACTTTGCCTTCCGCTTGGGGTCTCCGGTTCGATCGCGTTCTCGGCACACTTCACGGACTCCAGGAGCCGCTTGCACGAAGCAAATAGTTTAGTTCCCCGTGTAGTCTTATTCACGAACAAGAGAAAAGGGGTGAAGGAGCGAGATGCATTACGAATCCCTTCTGCGCTCATCATACCGAGGATTACGTACGCGCTTCCGTACCTACGACCTAACAAAGGGGAAAAGAACAAAATGGAAACATGCATCAGAAAGGCGTATAAGCAAGCCTTAGGCGTCATGACCTGCGCCTCGACGGAGAAGCTGATGAACATGGGGGTGTACGGCACCTATGAGGAGCACAGCGAAACCATGCTGAGATTTCAACTGGAAAGACTTAAAAGAACAGCCGCTGGCCGCGCACTACTGGTAAAGCTAGGATACCCGGCAGAAGACGAGGGCGAAGAGAAGACAGACATTGACAGCCAAATTAGGAGCACTTTCTTGGTTAAACCAGTGCCCAGAAACATGGACCCGAAGAACCATGAAGGAACACGGGCGGCGAGATCATCGGAGTTGGGCAGGTTCCTAAAGAAGAAACAGGTGGTTTTGTATGTTGACGCGTCCAAGTACAGAACGGAGGAAAACGCTCGGGCGGTAGCAGTAGTGAACGCCAAAGGGAAGATAATTACTGGTGCATCAGTGCGCACAAGGACAACACAAGCAGCGGAAGAGATCGCCATAGCTCTAGCCCTGACTGAAGCCAATCGGCAGGGACTGAGTTACTGGATAGCGACGGATTCTCAGGCTGCAGCGAGGGCATACAGAGATGGAAGGATCGGCCGAAAAGCCGCGAGGATCCTCTTCCAACAAAAACAACACAGACACGGATCAAACAACAGAAACATTCAACACACCATCATTTGGGTCCTTGACACTGGGGTTGAGGGAAATCTCATGGTAGACACCGTTGTCCGAGGATTCATGAACCGGAGGGCGGGTTTGCCGGTAGAACCCTTCAGCACGCCAGAATCTTACGAGGAGGCAATGAAGGCGTTGTTGAGAGCGCGCAAGAAGTACTCGGCTCCGGCGAATATCCTCAACAGAGAGCAGGCCACCATGCTCAGACGACTACAAACAGACACCTACCCAAGCAGAGCCACGTATCATAAAATGTGGCCGAACAGATACGCGAAAGAGCGCGCGTGGTTTGGGGGCTACGCCACAGCGTACCACGCCACCTGGGGCTGTGAAAAAATCCCTTTATTACCAAAGATAAATAGCCTTAGTCTAGAGCAGTGGGAGGCTCTCCTGACTGACTCCGACCCGAGCACACAGCTAACGCTGGTGACGAGGGCCAAGGCAGCGGCGGAGGCCAACGGGATCCTGGAATAGGGAAGACCGACCACTGTAGCTTCACATCTATCTATCCCCCACCCCCTACTCCCTAACTCTTCCTTTTGCAACGATAAATGTTTTTACTACTACTACTACAGCCTAAATCCTCCATTACAGTTTCGAGGAAAGGCGCATAACTGGGACAGTGGACACCTCAATCGAGCTTTGAGGTACATGACGGTAGTGTCCGCCTAACACGTTACGTGTAACGCGTTACATAGATGTCGTTGTTCCCCCTAAAATGCTTTTACTAAATGGACTGCACAAAGCTATTACAACTTCAGCTGTAAAAATTAATCGGTTTTATAAGGTTATGAGGAATGAAAATGGAGCAGTAACTGTGCCACTTCTCGGTGAACACCTCAACCGCGCCGTTGGGGACGGGGTGAAGGTGAGGATTGGTGAGAAGCGTGAGAGAAAGAGGCGCCCTAATGAAAGGCTCTCAGTAATTATGACGCGCGTGGGGTTCTTTAACACACAGAGTTTCTTAATATAATTAGAGGGAAAGGTGGCGGCGCTACGTTTCATACACCATGGAAAGGCGCAGGAATGCTGGGAAGACAAGGTTTCTTACTTGGCTTGGCTATTATTGGGCATAAAACATGGATTCAACCGTAAAAAAAATCGACTCTTCTGGACGCAAACCTCGAAGAAATGCTGTGAAGTGTCCATACCAACCTAACATTGAACTTTCACTTCCGTTAAATCTTTTGAAAAAGTGAAAAAACTAAGTTAAGAAATAACTTCAATCTGCGCACAGAGGCGAACATCGCGGCGCACCTACCAATTTCGAGATAGACTCCATGCTTTCGGCCTAACACCAACCAAGCCAAACACGAAAGCTCCTGCTCCAGGCGTTTCCGCGATAGATGGTGTGTTAAGGAACTGACCTAGACGGTGGCGCCAGCTTTCCCTCTAGGTAATATTTAGAAACGCCCAGCGTTAACGTGCACTGACACTACGCAGCAAACGGGCGCCTTTCGCGCTTCGCATCCCCGAAACGCGACCGCCGTGGCCGGGATTGAACCCGGGTCCTCCTCCGTCTATTTAAGGTCGTTAGCTATGTGAAAGGTTTTGGGAAACAAGGGCTATGTGCAAGGGTGGGTGTTCATGTGAATACGCCCCGTGGGGTGGCACCCCGCACATGCAGGGTGCAGGATGGCGCAGGCTGCAAGGTGCCAACCACCCCCCTCCTCTCCCCTCCCGTTCGACTCAACGCGCGCTCAACGGTCACGACAACCAATACGTTCTGGCCAGAAACCTTCGCTTTGACAGCTAACCCTTTAAGATGCAACAAAGCTCGTGTACTGAGGGCTCAGTGCACGTTAAACAAGCCCGGATGGTTGAAATTAATCCGCAGCCATCTAACACGGCGCGCCTTATATAGCCGACAGCGCAGATCTGGCAAGTACAATTATTTTTCGGGCTCGTCCGCCGTCAGTGAAAATGAAGTGCCAAAACTGTCTGGTTTCGTCGTATAAGAGAATACTACAGAGCGTTCACGCCCTCACAGCCGGAAATAAACAACAACAAAAAAAAACGCGGCTCACTGACGCAAGATTGTTCAGGAAAGTGCAAACAACGGGGACAATGAAACCGCGCCATCAGCGAACCCACAGAAAAATTTCTTCGCACGGTATATAAAAGTTTTTGGGAGAAAATGGTGGTGTTTCAAGATGCCTTCTATACGTGCGCGACGACGAAGGGCTACAGAGCGTAATGAAATTTTATACGAAAGTAGCGCTGACCATGGGTGTGTGCAAGGCAGTCGGGATGAATCGAATGGACGTCTTCAATCTAACCATGGTGATGGGAATCCATGGGTTCACTTTTGCTGCTCGCTATTCCTCGAGGCCCAACAGATCCACTCTTGTCCAAGGCACACGTCAGCGATGACTTTGCTAGCGACAAGAGACATGACATGAGATCTTATTTTGTACAAATGTAAGCTGTGTCCTCGCCTCTTATGTTTGTTTTTTCTATTGATTTTATTACTGATAACATCTTTAACGTTTTTCCTATAGTGTGCTACTGATATATGTATTGAGAAAAATTTAGATTTCCGCTTTAGTACTGTTCAGGAATTCTGTCATTCGGTGTGTCCGCTGATGCCACGCACTGGTTCCCTGCCTTCATCAAGCTGTGTGCACAGTTTTTGCCCAGGGTGACCATCAAGTTTCTGGAAAATAAATTTTTTGATGACTGATTCGGTTTGATCCTCGCTGTACAGCTCTTACTTTTCCGACTGTTCTCATACCTCCAGTGTCAGTACCCTAAAGAAATCGTGCCGAAATACAAAACTTATTTCATCGCCGTGAACTTTCTCGACTAGCGCTCTTGCAAAAACTTCATCACCATACATCACCACGCAACGATTTCTCCGTCACCGTTGACCTTCTTTCCGCGCCTCGACCATCCCCATAACATGAGGTAAACGCTTCACGTGTCGTTCATCTTCATTCCCAAGTACATTCATATCACGCACTATCATCGAGTGGAACAATTTACCAGCGGTGGTTCAGTGGTTGTGATGCTCGGCTGCTGGCCCAAGACGCGGGTTCGATACCGGCCGCGGCGGTCGCATTTCGATGGAGGTGAAATGATAGATGTCCGTGTACTGTGCGATGTTAGTGCACGTTGAAGAACCCCAGGTGGTCGACATCATCCGGGGCCCTCCACTAAACGGCGCCTCTCATAGCCTGAGTCGCTCTGGGACGTTAAACGCCATAAACCAAACAAAGCCAAACCAACCAATTGACCAGCGCACATTGCTACTGAACCGACCGCATCAAAATTTCATGACCTAATGCGCAGCTAGGCTGACAAGTGTGAACTGCTTGTGAGAAACTTTCTTTTTTTGGTTGTAGCTAGTTTTTCAATATCCCTGAGTTGTGCGCATTCATTTTATTGTAAAGCAATTGTTGTAGTTTTCTGAGCTTTCAAAACTGCTTTCCCGTTTTTTGTTTTTTTCCTTAAGAAGTCTCGGTTATATTTTAAGTGTGTGCTGATTTTTTTTTTTTTTTTACCACCTAGGATTTACATAATTGTATTTGTACTATGTTATAACTGGCCTGTTGATCGTGCTTTTTTTGTTCTGGGTGTTCGTAATATTCTACTGTACACTACCGCCTGCCTCCGTCACGTCATATCCTTGAAAGAAGGCAATTAACTAACGAATGAACGAAGTAATAAATTTCACCATCACGAAAGCATGATACCTGCTCGTAGGAAGCATCAGCGCACAGGCAGCAAATGGCAAACGAGCATACTGCAAGGTACCGAAAAACGGAAAAAAGCGTTCATAAAGCTGGTTTTATTAAATCGCCTGCCAACAAACCACTTCGCATGGGAATGACGTCCGCCCGTTGCGTCAAGTGAGCCATTTTAATTGCAAAAATAAGGTCAGAGGTGTAAATATTTTCGTCGCAATATAGATTAATTAGGCGCTCAGCCGGAGCTCGCCTCTGCAAGCCTCTCGGAACGGAGACTCCTACAGATTATTATGCAATCGTTGACTGCAGCTACATGTGTCCACGCCTCTCGATGAAGTACAACCGAAAAAAAAAAAAATGAACTCTTGGCATCCAGTAATTCTGCCAACCGTGCTACAATAAGACAGAAATAGTAGCGCTCGAGCCAATTCCTGCAAAAGTATGAGCCGTCAGCAATGACTTATGAGCTGCGGCGGCTACGCACAACTGCGGCTGCTGCAGTCTAATGACACCCCAAGGAAGAAAAAAAAAATAGAGCTCCCAGAACACGCCCTGGAGTCGCTTCTTCCAAGAAACGGTGATACGCGCTCTCGATGTTGCTGATTACGCTTTTGCACTATAATGCGCAGCCAAATTTAGACAGAGAATAATATTTAAAAAAAAAAAGCGGACTGAAATCTAGGTGAACGAGCTTGCCAGCGTAGTCAGGAGGGCAGTATGTGCCACGCAAGAGCCCGCAATGTGAATGTGCCGTGCACGCCGTTCCCTGCCGTCTTTTGCTTAGAGGGGAAACTCACGTACACAAGTGCGCAGATACTTGCTTGAGCAATGCCTGCGCTCGACGATACATCAAGCGATAGCGGCATCGGTTGCATGCAACAAATTCCATGTACGTTTTGTCATGCGCCAGATTGGCATTTTGTTCTTTTCTTTTTCCTTTTGGACTCGTTCAATACAAAGTACGAAGTCACGTGCCGAGACGTAGTTTCTGTATTTTTTTAGCATGACAAGCGTGACGTGTCGCCAGCTCCTCAAAAGCCTGCACTCGCGTTCCACAGCTAAGTGCGAGAATTCTCATGGCTGTTTCGCGCTGCAGTCCTCGCTCGCAAAAGTGTCGCGCACGTGCGGGAAAAACGGAAAACCAACGACAATTAACCGCATTCTGCGCAAAAAAAAACGCGGTCTCTAAAATACGCCCTGCATATTAAAAACAGCCGTTAGCAGCGGTTGAAAAGAAAGAACGGTGGAGGTGGGAGGAGCTGCGCAGAATGTTTTCCTTAGATCTTAAACCGGGTTGTTCATTTTGCGGTAAAAACTACCACAATGTTCTTGAAATGTCCCGTCAGCTGTTCGATGTTGAACACAGAGACCCACTTCGATGCGTACTAACAGTTACATCACGATCGAGCACCCTGTTGTGCATCAAATCTCGCCGCAGGCGATAAAATGTTATTTCAGAACTCGCCAACAGACTGAATCCCGTGATATCATACGAGGGTAAGCACATCACTTAAAAGGGAATGAACAAAGGTTGCTGGTGAAACAAATCAATAAAGAATACTGAATTAATAATGCACGACTGATCATCTAATTTAGAGACAAGCTATCAGTGAGACGAAGCTGGCGGTCGAGTGATTCAACAAACAAAACCACCAAAATACCGAGCACTGCCGCCCAGTCCGTCCGCTTAAAACAATCAGTGCTATTCTTTTCGTAGCCCGAGCGCACCAAAAAGGTGAGTGAATACGTAAATGAAACCACTCACGTGCGTAGGCACGCACACACCCAAATATGCGGCAGCGATCAAGCGTTAAAAAAAAAAAATCAACCCTCCGGCCCAGTTCGACGACCTCAGGCAGGCAGGTATGCAGCGAGCGCCGGCCGCGCGATTTCGGAGCTCCCGACGTGACATCGCAGCCACACGCTTCCGCCGTGTCCTCAGCTTTTGGGGTGAACTGTTTCACTGCACAAGGACCGAAAACGCCAAGCTTGCTAGAGGCCGCGCCAGCCCAGCAATGTCTGAAGAGCGATCCTAAAGTGCGAAACCATATGCGGACGCACCGAAACTTGCTCGCTGCCAATGCCGTTTCTGTTGTTGACGCGCACTACGATCGTCGCCCAGGCGATTAGTTCCCTGTTGATGCATTTTCTAGTCAAGATAAAAGGTGTATCCTCTGTACGCCGAGTGCGCAGCGCTCTTAATTATTCCGCCTCACTATCGATTTACGCCGGGGCGTGCATTATTCGGTCGGGCGTCGCAAGACGCATTACCGCAAATTGCGGTCTCGCCGCTGTGGCGCCGGCGCATCTAGCGACGCCCCGCATCGTACGGTCACGTAAAAAAAGCCCTGCCCTCCGCACTTTTCCGACCACTTCAGGAGCGCCGATGCGCCGCGCGCGAGCGAAAGTGACGAGGCCGTCCCCCAGCGCATGGGGAGAGTATTCCCTACAGGAACACATCAAAAGGCTTAGCACGAGTACGGGCACGGGGCCAAAAGCGGTGCACTACTTGACACATTGGCGGGGGAGCGCCCGTGTGACGGCTTGACGATTGGGATACGCCTCCGCGCAGCCTCACCTGTGAGCGTTTTGATCGGATGGCGACCGTGGGTAGTTCTTCCAAGGCGAAAGACTGCTGCGGTAATGGTGGGGTCGCCATTGCGGGGAAGCTACCTCACAGTGGCGTACGGCGGGCGCAGCAGCCTCGGCATGGTGCGTCGCTGATGCGCCCCAGGCCGGCCCTCAGAGCCGCTCAGCCGTCGCCGGCGTCTCCGGGGCGTCGGCGAGCCACGACGGAACCGAACACACGCACACTCACGGTAGCCACGGCACGAAGAAACGGCGCCGCACCCGCGGCGTTCACCATCGGGCGAAACACACGGCCAGCTCTCTCTCCTATGCGTCGCTTTTTTTTTTCCGCGTCTAACGGCGCCTTGCTTTGCTTTGCTTTGCTTGTTTATCATCTGCTGCTGGCAGCTCGTCTTGGATCGTTGCCCGACTCGGTCTTGTGCCAGCGCTTCGGCCTGGCTTTGGCTCGAGCGGGCTACGCGTCGGAAGCCAATTACTGAGACCACCGCTTTTCGTCCCTAAAATCCCGCAGCGAAAGAGGTTTTACTGTTTTGCAATAGATGGCAGCACCATCTCAGCACCCACGATCCTAACGCGTGAGCGTGAGCCATAGAGTTTTGCTAGTTTTGCACGATTGCTTTCGACAAGATATTCTCACAAAAAGGAAAGAAAAATGCTTGGTGACTCTCTGCAATGTACTCAATATTCAAGGGCGCGTTTGCAGCCATTAGTAAAAATTATAAATCTTCGCTTCCTTATTTAAAGGTAGGCCTGCAAGTAATTGTAACCACCAAGAGATGGCGCCACCAACCCGCAACAACGAAACCCATTGCTGATTGTCAATTTTTTTTTATAGGCACGGTGCGCGCGGTGTTGCCTAGTCTGCCCGTGTTCCGACCTACCCACGGTCATAGCGTCCTTGATTCACGATGAAATAACTTCTGAATGTCTAATTCCGCGCACTAAGATAGGATTCATGGGTCAACTTTTGGAGGGGCGGCTGGTGTCTAGGGGGGGAGGGGAGGGGGGGCATAGTGCTAAGGGGGGGCCAAGAAAGAGGTGGCAAGCTAGGGAACCCTAGAACATGACATTTCTAGCCCGAAGAGCAAAGCATATAGGACCAGAATAATTATCGAAAGTGATCTATCGTCAAGAGTTAGCGACAGCCGCATTATATACCTATAGAAAACATTGGGGAGCACTCAAAAGACAGTTGAGAGAACGAGACCGCCTGTTAGCAGAAGTCACTTCCTATCGTAAAAATAGGCCTAGCATTAGCAAGGCCTAATGGGTCCAATTGGCTAGCCGTTGGATCCAGTTGGGTCCAATTGGTCGGGTGCCCAAAAACACAACTGAAACCAATCGGGAAATCCATTTGGAACCAATGGAAATTTCCAATTAGTTCCAGTTGAAATGTCCAATTGGTTCTAATGTTTTTTTTTTTACTGGGTTAAAACTTTATGCAAATAATTTATCATGCACTTGAGTGCTCCATTGGCATTGGAAAAAGTTAGAATATTGCTAATCCGCATGGAAAATGCTGCAAAAGTCTTGAGAAATTATGTGACGAGGTGCACAGCGTTTATTGTGCACAAGATGCTTCATCACATACCCCACATTTAAACCAGCTTGTGGAAGAAGGCAGTTTTCCTTATGTATCCTCAGCAACGTAAGTACTGTGCTCAGGTCATCAATTAGGTAATTGAGAAATCTGTCGACTATAAACTGCATCTGTGCGGAGAGTGAAAAAAAAAGCATTTAGTGCAGTGGAGACGTCAAATATTAGGTTACGAAGGTCGTGTACTTCGGCAGAGCGCGTATTGCATAGTACCAATAAACTCGGGCCTATTTAGGTGATCGGGCGAATACGAAGGACAGGCAGAAGTAGTCAAGGCTGGCAAAGAATTAGATCTTGGGGATCTACTCTAAAGTATTGCCGCATTTGACGCTGGACAGGGCTACTTGTAGGTCACAGGGATAGGCTTTCTCCTCCACTGGACTAAGCTATGGGCTCATGATAATGATGATGACATGCATTACCGCCGTCATGCAACCGTGCGCGAGTGAGGCTGTGTGGCACTGGACAGCGGACGCAAGACGAATTGGCAATTTCGGGACGAAATGCAGAATCCCTGGTGTCATTGGCAACAATTTCTCTCCACAGACACGGCTTCTGTGTACGTCAGTCGAATTTTGGGTCAACCAAAAATCTGATCAATTCACGGGGGAACTTCGCTAGTTTGAGCATCTTAGCTGTATTCTGACGCACCGCAACGCTGACAGTGCTGTGACGAAAAAAGCGCTCTTCTAACCCAAAAAGTCTTCTATTTTTCTGAGAGTGTTAGGTGAAACACATTGTATATAGCCTTCATAGATTACGAGAAAGCATTTGACTCAATCGAAAACACAGCAGACGTGCAAGCATTACGTAACCGGTGTATAGAAGTGGCATGCTAAAAGCACTGGAGAGCATCTATAGCGGCTGCACAGCCACTATAGTCCTCCATAGAAAAACTTATAAAATCCAAATCAAGAAAGGTTACAGGCAGGGAAGCAAGATCTCTTCATTACTGTTCATCTCGAGAAAAAAGCTAATTGAAGGGTATTTAACAATCTCAGATTAGCCGATGGCATTGCCTTGCAGAGTAACTTAGGGGCCGAACTACAAAGCATGCTTGAAGATCTCGATAGACAGGCAAGGCTGTAAAGTGGGTCTAAAATTAATATAAATAAATCCAAAGTATTGTTTAAGAGTTTCAGAAGGGCACAGCCGTTTACAAGTCACAGCAAAGCGTTGGAAGTTGTCGGGAAATACATCTTCTTACGGCAAGTAGCGGCCGCCAATCTGGATCACGAGGCTGAATTAACTAAAATAATAAGAATAGAGTGCAGTGCATTTTGGCTGACCCTCTCAGTTGAGTATCATTCAGTATTCTAAAAAAAGTATATAACAGCTATATCTTACCGGTATCACCTGTGGGGCAGGAATGAGGAGGCCAACGAAAACGGCTGTACATAAGAGGAGGACAGCGAAGAGAGCTATAGAAAGGAAAATTATAGGTGCAACGTTAAGAGACATGAAGAGAGCATAATGGGTCAGGGAACAAACGCGAGTTAACGATACCCCAGTCGAAATCAAGATGAAAAGGGCATGGGCAGGGGGCACCTAATGCAAGGAAGGGCAAGATAACCAACAAGCACGCATTCAAGGGGTGGCCCAAGCCTCCCCCCCTCCCCAGAAAAATTCGTGGCTACGTGCCTGATAACCGAGTGGATTCCAAGTGAGGCAAGTATAGCAGGCAGCGTTGTTGCGACCCGGGTAGCATGGCCGGGGACCGGGGATGGGACGAGGAGGATGGGAGTCTGGGTTCGGAGGAAGGTAACGAAAAACTTTATACACTTATTTACATTATTTACATAGAGCGGGACTGAGAATGACTCTCAGTGGAAGGGGAACGTCTTCGTCAACCGAAGTCGACTGGAGCTAGCAGGCTTCTTTCGGCCACACTCACAGCCGAGTTAAATATGGTTCGGATTCCCCAGATCCCTGGCTGGGGAATAATGTTCGAAGAGCACTGTCCAATCGGATGGACCGAAGTAGACGCTGGTGTTACCACCCACGGCATGGCTGTTCCACTCTCTCGCAGCTGGGTCGATGGGAAGGGGGGGAGATGCTGAGTAATCCAGCAGCTGGAAAGGAATCTCCCACAGTCTTCCAGCAGGTGAATGGACTTGCCTCCCCGCCTGTTGTCCAGAACACGAGTCGGGAACACAGAAGTCTTCAATTAACCGCCAGCGTGACTGGCGCCGCCACGTCGCCTCCGCATCCGCTGTGGTTGCTCGGACAATACCTCCTGGGCATCTCCTGCCTTCGTCGCCGCTGCCACAGTCACCTGCACTCCCGCTTCCGCTGGGGTTGCTGCTGACAATGGCCCCTGCCTTCGTCGCTGCTGCCACAGTCACCTGCACTCCGCTTCCGCTGGGGTTGCTGCTGACATTGGCTCCTGCCTTCACCGCTGCTGCCGCGGTCACCTGCACTCCGCTACACTAATCCCTTTAGGCTCGGAGGGCGGCATTCCAAGCACCCCACTTCACCACCGCCGTCGCGAGGTTGTCGGCCTCGTCGATTGTTCACGGTTGCTGCTGGTCGGGCCCACGTGGCTAGAAGTACGGTCACGACAGCGTCAAAGGGTCATATGGGCGGGTGACATTAGCGGATGACTAACCGAACGTATCTTACCTGTACACTTTTATGTATATAAATCCCGCTGCCCTCTGTATGTATTTGTGAACTGAAAATTTATCGTAGAAGCTAGTCTACGGCTAAGTTAAAAGCTCTTCGGGGCCAGTCCTTGGTCGTAAAATCTGAAGCGGCTGCTCAGCGTTGACCTTTCCTACATTCTCAGTGCTGCACAGCTTTCCCACCAGCATCAACCTCTCCTGAGATGGCAGTTCAAGGTCCGTCCTCTTCGTTGAAGAATCCATGGTGTAGAATTTCGCACCTATCGCTAAGCTGGTGGACGGTAGAGACAGAAGGGTGAGTAAGAGGGTGGGTGGGTGGGCGGCAGCACACCCAGCGCCACTACGGGATCCGCGGCGGATCAGGGCAACTTCCGCGCATCCTGCGGGCATTGACCAAATTTTACGGACTATGGTTACACGAAGACCCAGGGTGGGCTCTACACAGTGGATCTCGCCGTAAAATGAAATTAAAAAAAACTTGCCACAGAAGCTTTGACGGGGGTAATAGTAAAAGAAAAAATGCTGAGACAAGGTAGTTTGCAACACCATGAAGAGATGAAGAGATGGCAAGTAAATATTTCCTTTATTATAAGTTATGACCGCAGTTTTGCTGCAAACAGAAAGAATAAAGCCAGAAAAGTTATTCTGGATCATTTTGACGGACGTACTAGATTATTTTGCTTTGATTCCGCGTTTAGCAGCAAATTCAGCTTTGGAGCTCACGAACGTGTTATACGAGAGTATCTTTAGGAGTGGGACGCTTGTGACACGTCGCGCGCTGTGTGGCTGGTTGTAGCAAGAAATGGAAGCAGTTAAATCGCGAATGCGTTTGAAAGAAGATATAGGATGTCAAGCATCGCACTTTTGTCTTCCCTGGAGCGAGTTGCAGTCGGCCCAGAGTTCATATTAAAAGCTGAAGTGAACTGCGAGGTCCTGTGGAGAAAGAATTTAAGCCAAGATATATTGGAATCGAGGTTCACTCTGCGTAGCCCATGCGTTAGATGCCTATAACCAACCTTCTCGTATATGCGGGAAATTGGGGGCATATAGACATCAAGCTGGGCTCAAGTGCATTTTTCATACGTGTCATGGGCATGTGTTCGCGTGCTGCCCTTATGATGACACCACCCTGTGAAAGTGCGGCACAGGCTTCCAAAAAAAAAAAGAGGCTTTTATTGACGCCTTTAGAAGCTCTTACAAACAATGGAAACAAAAATTCAACTTCTGTAAAAACGGTGACAAAATTTTATTTCATCTCACCAAGCACCTTAATAGCAACAACTCTACGGCAGATAGACAAGTGTCCTCGGTGCCAGCATCTTAAGTTGCTGAAACAAAAAATCAAAATTTAACATCATTAACTAGTTAAAACTCTCAGAGAAACTAACCTGGGCGCCGGAGCATCAAATGCTCCAACTCCGTGTGCCTGTTACAGCATTCTCTTGGACTAGTGACTACGCTAGTAGTAACGCTATATCGACTCGCACACGATGATTGAGAAGGCACCAAGCATGCTCAGCTGCATGCTCCGTTGCATAAGTGAACCGTTTACGCAGTTTCTCGAAGTTGCTCTGGGCTTTCTTAAGCTACCCATACCGTAACGTGAAGTTGAGGTAAACGAATGCGCACTCTACTAAGAGCTCGCAACAAACACACAATCAAACCTCAATCGTCTCTAAGCACTGTTGGCACGTTTTGTTCATGTATTGCTCCATATAGGAGTAATGGCAGCGGCGTTACGCCTTGCTGGCCTGAGGCACCTGTTGAATGTGCTAACGTTTCGTTAACTCAAGTGCTGATGAGCAATCTCCTATGCAGGGTCATCAGGCTTCTTGCTGTCGGACAGCTTAATGCATCCATAAATAAGCCTTTGCCACGCCTCGTCTATGTGGCAGGCAACTCTGCGTGAATAACATTTTGAAGAGTTGAGCCAACATCGGCGCGTTTGTTCCGAGGACGAGTACGCATAAATAAGGCGAAATCTCAGGAGGCTGTCTGGACAGGTCATTGTTGCCCGCAGCTCGCGGGTCCTGCAAACCACACAGCGCGAGAAAGAACACGCAGTCCGTGATGCTGGCAGCCAATTCTCCACTGAGCGATATACAGTAAAGCAAAATTCACAGCGCAGCACAACCACAAGAAAGCAAGAACATGGAGAACACTTGACGCCGGAATGCAAGCACTGACAGCCTCGCAGGCATGTAATCACTGACAGCCTTGGGTAGGAAAGCTCGCGGGCAATAGTAATGCCAGCACGTATGGCAAGCCTTGATTATGTAGAAGCACACAACATTTCAAGCAATAGCAGATACTGATTAGCATGTGACCTTTCGTGATGAAGCTGTGTTCCTACCTGGATACAGTCGACAAACAAAGCAGCATATTAGGTTTCGTTCGCTATCGATGATGATGACACTGATGCTGAAATAAATTTTACCCTCGTGCCTTCTTTATCTTAAATTCTTGCTGGAACGTCTTCTCCTAAAAGCCGACAGCAGCCTTTCAGTGCTCCTCGCTAAATAGGCACAAAAACACAGGAGATAACAGAATCAAGACCTCTTGATTAATGGATTAATGGCCTGCACTCGGCAGCACACTTCCTTTCCTTTCTTGATTTTCTTTTACATAGGCTTTCTCCCGATGATGACTTCAAGGTATTTTGATCCGCATCTCACCAAGAATGCTACGACATTTGAAACGCGAACTGAACCGCTCCGGTTCCATCTGCATCGAGCACTGACAGCAGACGTGCAAAAACAATAGACAAAACCAATAGAGAGACAAGAACAATCAGAGGCACTCAGTCCACAACTTGAGGACGAGCTCTTGGCTGCGTACGACACGAGGGCGCGAATATCCGCATATGTTAACGTGTGTTCTTTTCACGAGAACAACAGAAAGAAAAAATCGCAATTCCGACGCGCACTTCTGTCTGGAGTATAACGTTGAGCGTCCACTCCGAGCAGTGTGAAGAATGTGAAGGCTTTCGCAGGAAGAGGTGCCCATCCTGGGGTACACTCACGCACACACATACTAGCACACGTGGTAACGAACACAGCGTCTGTCCTGTTCTGGTGCTCTCGCCGCTCTGATTCAAGTTCTTGGAAGCCTCACTGCAGTGTGGCCTCAGACGTTGTGGCGTGTGGCATTCATCGGCAAAGACCGTTCTTTTTCGTTGCGTATATTCGTCGGCCGAACACTCCGCTGAGGACACAGCTTGCTTCCTGGGCCTCCTCGATGATCTCAAGGACCATAGCTGCTCGAGCTAGCAGCACCAAAGACAGCACTCATCATGGGATAAGGCACCATGCCGTACCGAAAACATCTAGGTCGTCACGCTTCTATGGAAGCTGTAACACGACACTTTATGGCCAGTGCTTCGGCCTTATGCAGAGATTCAGTGACGAGCTATGCTGCTCATTACGGGTGGCGCAAATAATTGCAGAAATAATAAGCCTGGTTTATTACTCCGGCAACGATCAGCGAGGCCATGCATAGTTCCGAGTATATCGCAATACGTGGTGCGCCTCGCTCTGACTTGATATACATTGAAAAGCTAGGTGATCAGTAACTGTTCTGAGGCTCGGAACATGTTCGGACTGCGGGCTGTCTAAACTTACGCATTCTATTCATAAAATTAACTAAAAAGGAACATCGGGACTGTAACGACATCCGCATAAAACTGTCACGCCTAGCTTCTTTTCGTTTCGATACGATTGAGTTTTGTGAGTGAGAACGTACCACTTTCGTCGCCAAGATAATTATTACTTTTGAGGGGCATCTTGAGTAATCAGCATAAAGACACTTTGGGTGCACGGAGCCTTGGAAGTGCAAAAGGCTCCCGCCAAATTCGATTAATTTGATTAATGGAGGACAAAACGATGTGGATTTTCAGGTGTTGCTCACACTGCCTCGCGTAATCTCAGAACGGAACGCAGATGTGCTCAGGTGGCTATCGTTCCCTCCTGTCATAATGCCACTTCCTCTATTCGCAATAGCCTCGAAGTTTTTGCAAGGCACAAGAATGGCTGAAAAATTTCGTGCGCGATCCAAGTGAGATAGCTACCTCGCGAAAGCGCTAGCAAAACGCTTCGCGGATTCTTGCGCCAGTGCCAGCACCATGTGGCAGAATGGCGGCGCAGCTTTGTCGGCGAAGCCAGGCGGCAGTTCAGAACTTCCGGCGCAGGTAGGCCAGTCCGAGGGAGACTGAGATGCCGACGAACAGTATGATGGAGAGCGCGATGACGCCCATGCAGAGCGCCCTCTTGCGGCGTGAGCGGAGGTTCTTCTCGCGCATGTAGCGCCTCCACTCCTCCCAGGCGTAGGGGGGACCCTGCTGCTTCTCCAGCAAGCCGTTCTCAGCCTGCGAACACCGAGAGGAAACCCACTGTTGGTATATCTGGTGACCAGATTCCATGGCATGCATAATTCTAGACAGACAGGACAAGACGTGCACAGACTATGCGCAAGGACAGGACGTAAAGCACACAGGACCCATATCCCGCTTAAACACGTCGTGATTTGTCCTTTCGTTGCGTTTAATATGGATACGAACCCAGAAGGTATGCTCAAGGTAAATTAGCTTCTGAAGACATAAGAAACATTACGCCTCTCATTACATCACCTCTTTGTTGAATATTTTACTTCCGGCCTTTCGTTGTGTTTTTCGTGCAGCTACGGTGACTCTACATTGATAATACGCCCCCCCCCCCCCCCCCCCCCCCCCAACACACACACACACACAAATGACCAATCTTCTGTCCTTCTGATTTCTACAAAAAAGGTCCAAGAAGCTCATTACGAGAATAGGATCGCTCTCCAAACTCCCTTTCTAAGAGTTGTTCACAAGTCCGCCCCTGCAATACATGCTGGTTTTTGGTCCCCTTACTAGAGAAACCAGATTCTAAACATCTGGTTCCAAATCTCTGATCGAATTTGAAGGCAACTACGTAACACTTGTCAGAGCACCTCTGAATGCGGGAGGAAAAGAAAAAGGACTAAGATGATGTGAGAACCTATTGCAAATGTCACCTTCGGCGGCCTTGTTTGCTTTTGCACTGTTCCACGAGCTGAGGCAGCGAGTGCTAAGTGTCATACGCCAGTGACAGCTCTTGTATAAGCCGCTTCTGAGCAAACTCATCAGGGCCCCCCGTGTGCTCAGTGATTAGGGTTGGGAGAGTGGACAGAGCAAAGAACACTGACAGTATTCACGACTGGCGTTCTTGCCTCACATACAAATAAAGCACTCCTAAAGAACGCCTCCTCCGTACTTCGTCCTATCACTTGCTGTAGTGTCGGATGACCACTTTTTGCAATAATCTGTAAAAAAGCGAGGGCTGAGTGGCGCCGTACGAACCAGGATATGGCCGTTCGACTGGGCCTCCTTGGGGGGCACTTCGCCGAAGCTCCCCTGGTCGGACTTAGTGGTGGGCTCGTGGTTGCACTCTGCCGACGCTCGGTCGGCGGCGTCCTCTTCGTCCTCGTTCAGCTCAGTCCTGAAATGACACAGTGTCGCCAGTTACACGAAACGTTATATAAGCTTCTTCATTACGCCAATTGCACACTATGCGGCTCGTTCGCATAATTTGTTATAAGCACCTCAAGTACCCCTGGACCTGCGCCGTGATGCGGCTGCGAATTCCCCTCCTTTAGTATTTGCAGACTGAAGCGTTGTGACGAGTACTCAAGCAGCGTATAGTATCCTTTATTTCGGAATTGACGCAGAGATAACATCAGTGTAGGGGTTTCATTACATGTCGAGGCTAGAAAAAGGTCGCACGCAGTGACCTATGGATTTTGGGATAGCGTTGTTTACTCCGGCTGATATTACTACTCTCCTTGGATGTCGCATTATGCTCGAAGCCGTTCTTTAAGTGAATGATGAACTGAAAAGGCGAGGAGGCCAGTGTCTTGTTACTGCAAATTGTAACGTCTGGTACGAAATATGAAATTATGGTTTCCATGTGTAGATAAACTCGAACGAAGAAAACACATCATGTCATTGGCGAAAAGTAAACCATCGCCTGTGATTTTTTACCATTCATAATTTACCTTAATGGCTGCGCGTCACGACTATCTTGATGGGAGTGAACAGATGGTCAAGCGCGCTCAATCGCCGGGGCGTACCTCTGTGAAGCGGAGTCCTTGTTCTTGTGGGCGAACTTGACTTTCCTCCGGGACGAGAACATGGGGTGCGTCCTGCGGCACAGGCAGAGCGGGTGTCCCCCCGCCGCGGCAACGGCGGCCGCCTCGCTGCCGTTCCACGAGTAGCGGCTGCGCGGCGCATCCCCCCACCGACCGCAGCACTCGGGGAACGGGCCGCGGATGCAGCTGCACCCTTCGCAGCCCACGTGACCAGCCGGGTACCTGCGCCGGGGGAGCGGAGAACACCTTTCACAAGAGTGACACAACTAAGCAGAGAACACCTTTCACAAAAGTGACACAACTAAGCTGTTCACCAAGCTGGTTCGTCCTCTCAGGAAAAACGCAAACTAGATGCACACAGACAGCGTCAATGGTGTTCTGTTTATCCGCTTCTCATTTGTGCTGGTCTTGAAAATTTTAATTGTCAGACACCTTTTAGCATCACGTCTGTGGGCGGCGCCTGCCAAGTTTTGCACAATTTCTTGCGGAGTGTTGTAAGACCTCGCATTCGAGACTTGTGCAAATCAAATCAAATTAATGTTCATCAGGTGCGGAATTTTCACAACACGGGAAGTACACAGGCAAGGGTCTTTCGGTCGATAATTGCAACAACATTACAACGTCTTTGAAGACCGCCATTAAAAGGAGCGAAGAAAGCCGTGCATTGTTGGTGCAGCCGGGAATCGGACCTTTGACCTTGGGATTCTAAATCTGGAGCTGCGCCGACTAAGCCGGTTAGCGCTCCCGGGAGTTTACGTTGCTGCAGGTGGAGCGGTGGGCGCCGGAGGACGGAGAAAGTGCTTTGACTTCACTGATGAATGTTGATAACGGCAATGAACAGCACGCAGCAGGCGAGCTCTGTGGACGGCCATCAGTGCTTGAATTTGAGGACCTCTCATACTGTGGTTTTATTCCTGGCAGTAGGAGTATACTAGACCTGCACTTCCGCCTGCGGACTGCACTCAGTGCATTAGATGAGTAATTTCGCTAATTCCATGCTCGTACCACCTGCAGAGCTTATACCGTAATCCCAGTACCCATAACGCGCAGAATAACAAGCTTCAGCGATCTGAATAAACTGGCTGCAAGCATGAATCCGTGTAGATAGCGAGACCGGTTGGCTCCTTCAGTGCGCCTCCGTTTGTGATTATAGCGAGGAGCTCACCACGCTGAGAGTCGTTTTACGCAGAAGTGGTGAACGAAAGTATGTAAGAAAGGTGTACATGGTCTGTTCTGAAAGTAGTAGGACTCATTTTTTTTTTTATAAAATTTATTCAAGAGTACAAACAATTAAAATTTTTCAAAGTAGCACCCTTTCGCACCTACACGCTGCTGCCAATGAGTTTTCCAGTTCTCGTACGCCTCCAGGAAAGCCTGGACCGGAATGCTGTTTAGCTCCCTCGTCACGGCCTGTTGAACCGCCTCTACCGATCCGTGATGTTTCCCCTTGAGCGTCGATTTTATTCTCGAGAATAGAAAAAAGTCTGGCGGGGCCAAGTCGGGGCTGTAGGGGGCCTGAGGCAGCGTTGCCGCCTTGTGCTGGGCAAAAAATCGAAGTCCTCATTCCCATGATGAAGAAGATCCTGCCAGGTCGCTTTTCGGTCGGCCTTTTGCTCCTCTGACAACACTCCCGGCTCCAACTTCGCGCACACTTTCCTCAAGGCTAAGTTTTCCGTCATCTCAAAAACTTGGGTTTGAGGAATGCTCAAGTCATCAGCAATCATTATGATACTCATCCTACGATCACTGTTCAGTAAATGTTTCACTCGCTACACATTTTCGTTCGTCTTGCTGGTCGAAGGGTGTCCGGAGCGGTCGTCGTCTTCCACTTTTTCCTTACCTTCTCGGAACAGCTTGTGCCACTCAAAAAACACCTAACCTACCCATGGAAGCGTGACCGTACGCCTCCTTAATCATGTCGTGAGTCTCTTTGCCCGTTTTACCAAGATTTACACAAAATTTGATCGCGTATCGCTGATCCAGTAAACGCTCGACGATTCTGCGTTACGAGACGTTTCGACAGGGGTTCACAGTAAAAGCGACCGGCTCTCTTCAAGGGCCGAGAGCCGACTGCCGATTTTCCCCAGAATTCCCAATATCCCCCTTCAACGATCCTGCACGCGCAGACCACCTCTCGTCCACCCGTTCGCCCAGGAAAAAACCAGTCCTACTACTTTCAGAACAGACCCTGTATGTGCTGCTGAATTCAGTGCAGGCGTGTTACTGCCGCTCGAGCGGCGTTCCTGGCAGCACTAATGAGACTTTTCGTAAGTTGTTCTTTCATCTCAGATTCAAAGTGCCTCATTACAGTAATGGACACGCTACTGTCCGGTGTGGTATGCGTTCAGAAGAGTGGCGGATCGGGCTAGTTGGTGCACGGTATATGCGTGTATCGCGGACTGCCTCGTATAGGCAGAATTGTAGCCCGCTCACGGACTGGAAAATTCGATGAACACTAGCACTGCTGATTATGTGCAGAACCGCATAATCTCTTCTTTTCTCTGGTAAAAAACTTAACTCCGTGAAAAGCTCGCGAATTCAATGGGACATACCTCGGCGAGTGTCTTAACATGAGCGTGCACGGCGCTTGAATCACCAGCAAACCGAAAAGCCATCGTAAACAAATTGGTAAGCTAAGTATACACTTATATTCTCCAGCGTCGTAAATCTTTTTTTCGGCTACCCATCAGCGTTTATAATGTCATCAGAATTTTGCCAACGACAGTGTTGTGCATGTGAGCCAGTTGTTTCATAATCGGGGATTCAAACGGCGCGAAAAACAGGACGAGTGAAAGCGGACGGCAGCGCTACTTTCGACCGCTTCTCTTGCCTTGCACATTTTCTGCGCATTACTTTTATTTATTTATTTATTTATTTATTCACAATACCTTACAGGGCCCAGAAGGGCATTGAGTAAGGGGGCAAAGAACACCAAATGTGGAAAAGAAACTAATTAAATACAACATGAGATATAAGTAAAAAGAAATTAATGTACAAAGCAAAACTTAAAGGCGAAATTATACATAGGATACAAGGTACATATTAGTAGCAGGAATGCCGGACATACGGCCAAAACAAAACGCAATGGCAACGAAGGAACAAAAATACACGGCGACAAAGAAAATCAAAAATAGGAGAAAAAGCGATGCCATGTGAGATATCTACGTAGTTGATCCTGGAATGGTTGATGGTTGCCGATGGATGCGATATTGTCAGGAAGATCATTCCAAAGAGCGATGGCACGTGGAAGTGCAGATGAATTAAAAGCGAGGGTTCTACCGTGAATGCATTTTATGCTCTTCTGATTATGTAGGCGGCGTGAAATTCGTGTGGGCGTTTCAAGAGGTAGTGGAGATGGCCTTGTGCTGTAAAGATATTTATGAAATAAGCACAAAAGAGCAATGGAGCGGCGAATGTCTAAAGGCTCGAGACCGATATCAAGTTTTATTGCTGTTACGCTGCAGTGAGGGCTGTATTTGCGTGTAATGAAGCGAGCGGCTCTGTTCTGGATGGATTCTAACATGCTGATTAAGTATTTTTGATAAGGAGACCATGTAGGTGATGCAAATTCTAGTTGCGGCCGTACGATTGTGAGATATGCCAGTTTTCTTACGCTGTTAGGGGAGGTTAGCGAATTCCGGCGCAGGTACCCTAGTGACCTGCTGGCTTTGGCACAAATGGCTTGAATGTGTGTGGCCCATGAAATATTATGCGTTAAATGAATACCTAAATACTTGTACGATAATGCCCGAGACACTGTAGTACTATCTATGATGTACGAAAAGCTAGAGTTTGTATGCTTGCGGCTGAAAGAGATAATCTTGCATTTTGTCGAGTTAAGCGACATTTGCCATTTAGTACACCAGTCCGAGATGAGTCGCCAATAGAGAAGCGTACATGGAGGACTTCACCAGAAAACGTGGCACATGCAATGCATTCTATAGGTTGTCATAATTCGCCTCAGTTTTTCCACTCCTTTCTTGCTTGTTTATTTTTCCCTCTTTTTTTTTTTAGATTTCCAGCTAATGCAGTCCGGCCTTCCCGGGTGTTCTGATCTAATTATTTGCGGCTTGCTGCCCTCCTCCCAGCGTCCCTATTTTAAACGTATCTTCTAGGTGTAACTGCACGCTCCTGCCCCAAGGCTACAACCTATTTTTTTTACAAATTATTTATCCCATAAACTACTCTTCGAGCCCTCTGCTCTTCTTTTTTTTTTGCTTTTATATAACATTTTCTCGAAGCCTGATAAAGCTATACTGGTATGGGATCCGTACCTCTTTCTTGTATGCTTCTTTATCCTTTTCAGGGGAAAATTGAGGGTTCAAGAGACACGAGAGTCATGCGGAAAAGGCTAATGCCCACCTGTAAACGGCATTGTGGAAGTCCTCGCATGGGTAGTCCCTGCAGCTCTCCATGCAGGTGATGGAGGAGCGCTTCTGACGGCAGTGGGCGGTGCAGCTGTCGCTCAGCCACGGGTGCTCGAAGGCCAGGTCAGAAAGCGAGCCGGAGCCCGACACGAGGCCGGACTCTGCCGCAGCCATGCTGCGGCGCTTGTGCTTGTGTCCGCTCCTGTGGTGGGACTTCTTGGCCGACTTGCTGCAGAAGCTGCAGCGCGACTTGTAGGCCGACTTCTGGCGCTTCCTTGTGCTGTCCCGCGACGAGTCCTTCTTGATCCTGCGGTGGCGCTTTCCTCTGCTAGCCTCGCTGCTGCTCTGATCCGAAGAGTCGGACTTCGTCGTCACCTTGCGACGACCGGAGTCCGAGTACACCTGGTCTCCTCGTGTGATGCCGCTGTCCTCCGACGTAGACGGACCGGAGGACTTGGCTTCCTTGCGACCTTCCTTCTTGCTGTTCGATGAATCGGTCATCGAATCCGAGTGCGCGTCCTCGATTTTAGGCATGCTCACCGTCTCCGAGCTCTCGTCCTTGGGCGCCGACGCCGATGCTGCAGAGGAGCCCGCTTCAGAAGGCGCTTGCGGAGGAGTCTTGCTCGCCTCGGCCTGTACGCTGCCGTCGACGACGGACGCTGTCTCCTCGGTCGAAGCTGGCTGCGGAGGTGTCACAGATGGAGGAGGTGTCACAGATGGTGCAGGTGTCACAGAAGGCGCAGATGTCACAGAAGGCGCGGGGCTTTCCTGCTTTTCACTACCGCTTGGCGTGGGTGGTTCTGGAGGCGGTACGGTTTGAGAAGACTGCTCTTTATGAGGGACCGTCTCTATTTGCTCTCGCTTGGGAGCGGGCTGAAGCGTGTTCTGTGGTGATGGCGGCGTCGACTCGTTCCTTAAGAGCTCGATTGTCTTCCTGATGCCCGGCTCTGGAATCCTTTTGCCAAGCCTCTCGGCGATTACTTTCTCTACGAGGTTGAGTTTCTCTTTTGTGATGAGTGATGCCCTCCCCGAACTCCTCAAGCGGTTCAGTACCCTATCCTCGGGCTTGTTATCCTGCCACTCGCGAAGCTCCACCAGGGGCTTCGGTGAGGAAGACCTGTCTGCCTCCAGCGAGTCCTTCGGTGAGTCGCCTTCCAAAGACTGCGACTCGCTCGATTTATGATCCGTGCCTGCTGTCACTGCAGCTTCCACTTCCGCCGCGGCGCCTTGGGAAGAAGTGGTGGCGTCGGCGTCCTTTGATGTTGTAGCTGACTCAGCTGTCGTGGAAGCTGTTCCAGCGGCCCCTTTGGGAGGATCGGGAGGCTTTGGCGGCTCCTTGGACGTTGATGGAACTTCTCTATCGCCGTCCTGTGAACTGTGGACGTCAGCTGTTGTCTTCGAGGACGTCGACGGCTTGTTGATGGTACTGCTTGGCGAACCTTCGGTGCTTGAATCTACGAAGAGCGGATTGACTCGGGACACGAGGAATTCCTCGTTAGGCCGAGTTTTGGCGAGGTCCGTGCAAAGCAGCGGGTCCTCGCTGGTAACCCTGGTCGGAGTCTTGTGGTACGACTCTTGCCAGTGATTCAGCAGCAGTTTCAGCATGGCTTTGTCCAGGAACACCACGGTCTGTGCGAGGGAGACAACAAAGAAGGCAAAGCGTTTTGGTTTGGTCACGTGTCCAGACAACCTGAATACGGTCAATGCAGTGAGTCAAGCCGCTTATGGGAAAGGACGCGCTGACGTGCGCAAAACTGAGTCATAGTTCAAACCTGCAGTCAACTACCAAGGTTATAGCTTCAGGTTTGAGAAAGTCATGCGAAGCGGTACCAGCGATGCCAGCAGTGCCGGGCCCTTTCGGTAGCTCGGTTCTAGTTCAGTGGCGTCTAAAAAGTAAGGACAGTTTTGTCTTCTTTACCCGACTTTCCTCTCCAACTCTTGGTGGGCACAGATGGAGTACATGCCAACATAAAAATTGGGTGGATGCCGTTTGGGCGGATGCCAATGAGCAATTACTCCCTTATTATAAAAATAGACGGCCGAAGTGAACACTCCCTTTCAGTATCGTGATATTGACATACTTAAAGGCGGAAATCAAAGTGGCTGAAGCGCTCTATTCACTTCCTTCACTGAGTTTGAGAAGATCAAAGACATACATTGTGATCTCTCTCTCTCTCTCTCTCTCTCTCTCTGTCTATTTCGCTTAATGTGAACTCATGTCATTTTCTGCCTCTTCTATTCCTCAAGAACAAATCAGGAAAGAGAGGCTCCGACTGCGTGGCAGAAACGTAACACTTTAGAGGCGACAGCTGTTGTGTTATGAAACAGTCAGCTTTTCATTTCTGTTTTCTGCGCGCGCTCAACGTGCCAGCATGTCGGTCTGCTGCGTGCAAAGCAGCCGTTCCGAGTGGTCGTGCTGCGGTGTACATGAGGCGAGCGTCACGACGGCAACGACCGGCGACCATCGGCCGTTGACTCGCTTCCGCGCTCGTGCAGCGCGGGACACAAGCGCCGCACTTCCCCGTTGGGAGAGGGCGAAAGGACTCCGAGCGGTCAGATTGAGTCTTGCTGCGTTGCAGAGAAAAACTGCGAGGTGGTGCTCCACTTTGTGAAAATAAGGAGGTCGTTAGCGCATTTACAAACAAGAACTGACGCAAAAAAAAAAAGGCGATTTACACGCCGAGAATTCGAGGTTCTTTCATTCTCCGACTTCGGCGACAAGCCTGCGCGATTTGCAGTCTTTCTCGTACCCTTTGACGCTCGGCCCAGCATGTGCTCTCCCTTTCTCTCTCCACTTCTTTTATTGAGCGCTCAGCAGCACGTCACCGCCGGCGTAAAGAGTTAATCCTCGCACGCGAGTTAAGTGTCCGTAGTCGATGGATTACGAAGGCGGAAGCAATTAGTACACGTGTAACGATGAAGGAGAGGCAAGGGAAAGCAACCAGAGACCAAACTGCAGGGACAGCCCAGCTATCGCTTTGACAGTTTGCTTCAAAAGTCCTGACGTATGCCTTTGAGGAATGTGCCTGAGTTTGGCTGGCCGAGAAGTCATAGCATTTAGCTCCGCTTCAAGATAAACGTAGTTGACCACGTCCGCTCTACACGAAATAAATAAATAAATAAATAAAAATGACAGAGCAGAAGAAAAGCGCCAGAAGGTGCCAAGTGAATCGCACAGTGGCCTGGCCAAAAAGATTAAGCCGTAAAGCAACCGAAGCACGTTTACGAAACTGCGCGTCAAATTCAAGGCAAAAAGCAAGATACTCGAACTCAAGAAAGAAAGCACACTACCGTAGCTCACAAGTCAACGCTGCTGTCGACCGTCTATAAAGCATCAGGAAGTTTAAGAAAACAAGGAAATGAACACGTGCAACTCTTGAGCGGATGTTAATAGTAGCGTCACGACCTTGTGTTTTGATTTCCCGGTTCTTGTTGGACGACACGGCTGTCTTCATTCTACAGCCTTCGTGAAGCGGCATGCGACTATTACACGCCACGGTTCGTCATTACGCGTGTGCGAACACGCGTGTGCACATCATTGTAACTTTTCAAAACAAGCTTTCGAGGGCACGGCGGTCGCAAAGAACAAAGTGACCTTTTCCGCTCCGTTCTAACGACTCCAGCTACCTGCACCGACCAGCTTGATGCGATAAGCATTTGCAGTGACGAGATTTAAGGTGGTCTTTAGCGCTTAAAGAGCATATGGCAGTGACACACGCTTGCTGTCGCATTTGAAAACTGTCTAAACCGGAGGCGTATTGTGATAACGCTTTCGCGCGTAGACTTATCTAGCACCGCGACCTGGTCCTTGTTCTGGCTTAAGTTACGTAATAGCGACAGCTGTTAGCGATACTGTCTCCGGCGTAGGCAGACAGTCGTTTCTGCGCGTCTAGCGGTCGTCGTCGTGGCCGGAACAGTCGCGTAATGTTTACGACATATACCATCACTGGAGAGATGATCGTTAAGAGAGCGGTCCGGGGGGGCGGGCTAGGCAATCTCGTCGGCAGACGCGACGTACACGTAACGCTCGCTTCGCGATGAATCGAACGACGATTACGCGGCGACGCAGAGGCGTCACAGATGCGCGGCCACCAGCTGAGGGCATCCTGCAGGAGCATCGAAGCCCAATCTTCAACGGCAAAATACTACTCTGCGCACAGCCATTTATGCGACGATTTCTTGGCCGCCACTTGTCGCCGTTGTACGACGCGGTACTGCAAGAGGCTCGCGATTCCTTTTATTTTTATGGGAATGCCGCCCAGGTATATATGATGGCAGTGTCTACAGCGCAGACTACGATCCAACGGCCTCACTCTTCTTTTTATCCCCTATACGTGAGCGTAGGTCTTGGACAACCCACATTTTTTTTTGCGCAGCTGTCATACAGTTCCTTGTCCCCGCAGGGCGAGGCTCTCGGTGCCAACGACCGCAATGCCTGCGTGCGGCCGAGCAGACGCTGGCGCAAGCGTCGACACGGCGCTAACCCACACCGCAAGGATAGCTCACAGCGCCGGTGCCGATCGCTTCCTCGTTGAAAACGACGGTTTTTCCCGAACATGGCTATTAGCGCAACGCCGCGCACCGGAAGGCGGTCACCTAAAAGCGCAGGGGACAGTCGCCGTCCTGCCTGTGAGGGTTTTCTTTTCCGGAAACTGGCACCGTTCTAAGAAAGCCGACGCTGGGGGAAACAATGAGTGGCCCTGCTGCATGTATAGGCGACGAATGCCGGCTCAGATTGAGAACTAGAAATGCTGACGAACTTATATTCCTTCAAGTTGAATGCGAGTTGAGCGCTCAATTGGAAATGAATTTCATAGGGTGCGCGATCAGTTTCTGCTGACGATACCGGACAAAACTATCGAGCTCAGAAATTGTCGCAAAAAATTAGGCAACGTTACCCTACAGGTTTTGGTATGTGATTCGAAAGCGTGAATTGCTGGACTAGCTGGTTCATAAGTACAGAAAGTGGAACCAGCGAAAAAGGACGCAGGACAAGAAATAGGAGGCACACACGCAGCGGTGTTGTGTGTGTATGTGCATCCTATTTTTTGTCCTGCGTCCGCTGGTTCCACCTTTTGTGCATTGGTAGGAGATATGTGGGGTTGAACATCCCGAAGCTGCATGCGGACTATAAGGGACGCCGTAGTGAAGGGATCCGGATTAGTTTAGACCACCTGAGGTTACGTACACTGACATCGCACAACACACGAACGCCTTTGGCGTATCGCTGCAATCGAAAAGCATCCCCGCGGTCGCGATTTCATCCCGCGACATCGGGATCAGCAACTCAACACCGAGTCACCGCGGCGGATCCTTACAGGTTTAATTTCATGTGCCACCACTGAAGCTAGAGTACGCCAGATTTATAAATATCGGATGTAGGCAATCGAACAGTACGAGCGTTTGAAAGCTCACTTTTTTTTTTTCTCACAACTCTTTACTGCCCCTTTGTTGCGCTCATTTAGTTATCATTTACTTAGTGCTGTTCGGTTATTAAGAATTTTCGCAACCGAAATGAATAAGGCGTAACGAGCTAAAGCGCGTCGCTGTTTATTCAAATCGGTTGAAAGGTTCCGTAGTAAGCAAATCTGTCGGTATTGCAGTTTATACTATGCACCTTCTTATTTATTATCTGTGAAGTTTCTCAATATAATGTGTGTAGATTGATCTTTCTAGCTTCTGTTTTTCGGTAAGTTGTGTAATGAAATTTATCCTCATGAAAGGTACCACTTGCGGTCTTGTACCATGTGACCTCTCGATTCTTGCAACTTTATTTGCAATCTCAAATAAACTTTCAACTTCAATACGTTTGGTTTGGTTTGGTTTATTGGGGTTTAACGTCCCAAAGCGACTGAGGCTATGAGAGACGCCGTAGTGAAGGGCTCCGGAAATTTCGACCACCTGGGGTTCTTTAACGTGCAATGACATCGCACAGCACACGGGCCTCTAGAATTTCGCCTTCAAGAAATTCAGCCGCCGCGGCCGGGATCGAACCCGCGTCTTTCGGGTCAGCAGCCGAGCGCCGTAACCACTGAGCCACCGCGGCGGGGTTCAACTTCAATAGGCTCCGCGAGAAAAACTATTCCTATATCTTAGAAGCTACGGGGAACTTCGTACGAAACGATAGTACTATCACGTTGTCACGAACGCATATTCCGTATTCGCACCACAATACGCCGTTCACTCCCTTGCCTAAGTACTGAGTCCGTACTTTTTTGTTCTTTTTTTTTTTTCTATGCGGCGCCTCACCGCTTTCACTGTGCGTAACCACAGTCATTACTATCGTCTCCGCCTTCCTCGCCTTCTGTCCGCCGGGAGTTTCCGAATAAAACGCTCGGTCAGCTTTTGTCTCAGAATAAATCTAACTTCCGCACTCCACCAATCTGTGCCCATTTACCTAGTTTAAGCGGACGACATTTTTTGCTTCCCAGGTCTCACCGTTGTTCCTAGTTTTGCAAGAGTACACGAAGGGTGTAAGGACGCTGTATAGTCGAACACAGCTATATAGGCGATCGGAGACACCCGTATCTCCGCACAAGTAGCGCGCCAAGGCGGTTCGGCAATGGAGGCAACGAAAAATGCAAGCCGTATGCCTGGGAGCGGCACTGGGCGGCCTGCATCGAGCGAGGAAAATTGAGACGCCGCTCTCGACATGTCAGCCGCGCCAATTATACGCCCTCGGCAAAGCGCGGTCGCATCTGTCCTTACGCATTTATCGACGCTCCTCCACAAACAACAGAGAGAAATCGCCGCGCCAACAGTGGCGCCATTAATTGCACGCCAATATCTAGCCTTTCCTCGTCTGTCTTAACAGCTGGACGGACGCGCGCGCGCGCGACGCGATTTTGATCGCGCCGCTGCTGCCGCGGGGTTCGCGTCGCCCGGGCGTCCTGTTCCTCGCTCTCTTCCTGGAACTATCGGATGGCGCCTCGCGACGCTCCCGGCTGTCTTTTAAAATCGAGGCCGGCCGTTTGGGTTCTGCCGTCGAGTTCTGGCGCGCCGCCGCAGACGTAGTCACGCAATCGCTCCTCGCCGTAAAATTTCATTTCCGGCCAAGAGGGTGCGCGGGAGAGAGAGAGTCGCACTGGGCATGTGTGAGCGATATCAAAGCGAAAAAAATACATATATGTACACACTCGCCACGCGGCCGCCGGCGGTGCAGAAAGAAGGCGCATCTGACGAGAGACAGAGAGAGGGAGAAAGAAGGCGGTGGAGAGACACCCGGTTTATCTTTTGTTAAAGGAAGAGGAAATGGGCAGGGAAGAAAACTGCCATCCAGCGACTTTGCGCTGTTCTCTCTGCAGCCACTTTATTCGTATTCAGCGAGGCGCCGAATCGTATAAATACATATTGTCTCTAGCGAGGATTCGGAAAGAGCAATAAAAAGGAAAAAGCGAGAGAGCTCTCCGCGCGAGCGCTGCAGGGAATACCGATGGGTCCATGCCTCGTGTATATATACTATACTACGCACTACAGAGGCGCCTGAAGCTATTCGGCGCAAAACCACGTACTGGTATTTCGCATTTTGAGCACTCGGATGCAAGCCGTATAAAAGCAGCTAATCGGAAAAGACGTGGAGCAACTAGACGTCTACTAAGGAAAGGTGGTGTCCTATCTCGATGAAGTCGTTCAGATATGATATCGGATATCTTTTCCTGTGATGCTGTAGAAACTCGAAGTCTAGACGCAGGGAGCGCAGCTGATCATGTTATTAATGCGGTGGTAATGAGGGGTTTAGGAAGCGTTTGCCAAAAATAAGGTAACTATTCATTCGACTACCTGGTTTTACCCTGGTGTTGCGTGGGGTTTAAAAAAGAAAAATAGAACATGGAGGTATGGCTATCCATTTCAAACTAGATTCTATGCAGGCGCTTGTATAGCTTACGCTTTCTGGTTAGTTATACTGTTGGTCACCTGAATTTGAAGCGCTTAATATCAGTGAGTTGTAGTACATGAAGACCCCTCTAGCTCTGAGCTCGAAGAAGGACTAAAATACAATAATTGCAGAGTACTGAGGGTGCTCAACGAGAATACACGGGAAAATTTATCAATATTAAAACGACGAAAAAGCTAAGTTGTTATTAGATAATATTAAAAGTCACAGGGGGTGGAAAGCTGAAACAAAGGTTAGTGGAGTGAATGACATAGGACACGCCATGCCCTGTGTTCTCGTTGCATGAACTATTATAAAACGGCCGCCGCGGTGGCTCAGTGGCTATGGTGCTCGGCTGCTGACCCAAAAGACGCGGGTTCGATCCCAGCCGCGGCGGCTGGAATTTCTTTGGAGGAGAAATTCTAGAGGCCCCTGTACTGTGTGATGTCAGTGCACGTTAAAGAACCCCAGGTGGTCGAAATTTCCGGAGCCCTTCACTACGGCGTCTCTCATAGCCTTAGTCGCTTTGGGACGTTAAACCCCACAAAACAAACAAACTATTATAAAACGACGGCACTGACATAACCAGCTGAGGCTATGCACGCCTTCGGCGGGCCTATAGCGACAAGGCAGTGACGGCAAGGCCAGCTCTATACACGGTCTCTCTCGCCGACAGTGCGCTTTGCCATCAACACTAGCCAAGCGGAAAAACAGGTCTCGCGACAATCCATTCCCAACGCAACGCGACTATCTAGCAGGACAAGGCAAGCGGGCGCCTAGCCAGCTGCCGCTAGCGACGAAGAGAAACCACGCTAGTCCGACCACGCTTCGCGAACGCCATTCGTGTTTCACAGATCCATGTGGCTCCACTCCGAGCTCAATGGAACGGCGCTTTATCAAAGCACCGTTGCACTATTACCGCTGGACTATTCCAAGTGACCTCGCACGAAGTGCACGGACTTATAAGCAGAAATAAAATGTCCGCGTACCAGAGGTCGACGTGGTCGTCACCTGTATGCATGGTCATAGGACGGGCTGTTAGGACACACAACTGCAGGTCAACTTTGCCCGTAGGCGCACAGCAACGAATATGAGACAGCATAAAACAATCGGACCAAACAGCTATAGTGACCCGGCATGCAAAGGAGATGAGCCCCCTGGTGTGGGCGACAACAAACTAGAGAGCGAAAGGCGCAGAGTGGCTCTGCAAATTAAACAGGCGGTGGTGGCTGCCCTCAAGGACCAGCGGGCGCCATGTTTATGCCGCGCCGGGTCAGGAGTATCATCGCGTTGACCCACACAATGCACGTTCGCCAGCAGCCGCCCGCAAACAGTCCGCAACACGAGCCCGCGCCGCAGCACAGTGCAAATGCACACTGCCGAGGAATGCACAAGGACGGTGCGGCTCGCACCGAGAGTGATTGCGCTGCTGCAGCGGGCCGCACTTAAGCACGAGCAAACAATTTTCCGGTCTACAAAAGAGAACAAGAGATTAAAATTACGCAAGCATCTCACCGCTGCCCGAGGGGCAACGTGCCATGCACCGAAGGAGGCTCTGCAGTATATGGGTCGCCCGACGCGCCATCTCAGCGGCGCACTAAATTACGGTGGAAGCCAGGCGGAAAGTAAGCGTCTGTCGCTGTAGCCGCAGGTCTGCTGTAATGTTGCAGGCTAGAATTGCACTAGCCGCTGCCTTTCCCGCGCAAAAAATCGCTATCGTCATCAGCCGCCAGGTTGCGTCTACATCCCAACAAACAATACACACAGACGCAGCCGGAGCAGTTGACGGGATTTTTTTGCGGTAGCTACCGATCCAGGAGGCAGTTTACTAGGCTGCGCGTCGATCGAAAACAGATACGTTGCGATTACCGCCGGAGTAACCGTAGCCCCCGACATCCAGGCGCACCCTCAGGCAGTAGTGATCTCAGACTCTCAAACTGCATGTGGAAACTACGTCAAGGGCTAGCAGGCTGCTCGGAAACTCAAGGTTACAAACTTGGATAAAATGGTCCCCTGGACACCAAGGGGTACGGGGCAACGAACTTTCCCTCGACCTCGCCCGTGTACGTATTACTAACCGGCCACCGTCGCAGAATGACCAAAACTGTGTTGTGTCGCTCTACACCTTAGCTGAAATTCTACAAAACAACAGGCTAGAATGATCAGAATTTCCCAAACCCTCGAAAGAATAAAGCAAGGACGAAGAAATACCGTTAAGAAGGATACAAACCAATACCTTTCGCATCCCCGAATCACTACACAGGCTTGGAACCCAGAACTTTGTAGGCCAGAATGTCGGCACTGTAGAGAAATTACGAATCTTTACAACATACTATGGGGCCTGCCATAAAAACAAGGGCATACCATCATCCTTTCCAAAACCCCTAACCAGTGGGAGGCCGCCCTGCTCAATGCAGGCCCTGCGGGCTAAAAATGGCTGGTAAACAGGGCCGCCGTAGCAGCTTCGGCCATTGGAATGCTTAAACCGGGACTCCAACGACGGGGTTCGTAATAAGCTTGATCAATAAACATTTTCAACGGCAACAATACTGCAGGACAAAACCTGCCCCACTGACCTTCACTTAGGACTGTCTTGCGCCAGCTGTGGGCTGCCCTATCCTGGCAAACTTTTTAACCTCATCTTCTCACTTGACTCCGATCTGTCGCCCATGGCTACGTTTCCCTTCTCATCGTGTCCACGGCTTTCCTAAGAGACCACGAGCGCTGTAGTCCTTCATGTCATGTAGAAGCCCTTTTTTCCATTTCATGAAGGGCGTGAATTCGTCCTCCCCTGATCCTAACATTTTCCCACTTTATGCCCTTCTCCCCCTCACGGGCCTTCTTCCTCGGAGTGAAAGCCCTATCTGAGCCCCGTCAGTGATGAACGCTTTGCCAAGACGAAGAGAAGTACAATTGTCAAAACGTTGGCGAGCACCCTGAAGCTTTCCCCTTCCTTGTTCACTTTGTGTTTGTCAAGAAATCATCTGCCTATGCCCACTGTTTACCATGGATTCCTGCGTAAGATGTATCGAGGCCAAACTCAGACACGTCTTGCTTCCAGAGCACAGACTATGCCTACCAGCACCTGCTCTGATGTCATTTCTGTCATCGAATTGTGTCTAAAACAGGGGAACGAAAAGTACCAATCACTCCAAGGATATCTTTTCGCTTTCTCTCTCTCTCAGTGCAAGCTTTTTTCACGGCATGCGAATGGTAATAACTGAATTGATGGCGTGGGTGACGATCAAGGAACTTGGAGAAATTACATGCATGCTTAAAGAAACAAATGCTTCACTCACATCATGAACAAATTATTTTCACAACTGCGGCATCTTCAGCGCATTTCTGCCTTGTATTCAGTGCACGCAATGGGTGAAACTCGCACGCACAAGGGCGTTTATTTTAAGAGAGCGGATTTAAACAGCTTGAAACACCGAGAAACGCGTGATGGTAATAACGGCATGAAAGGCGATTGTCAACGCATGTATGCAAGAACCCCCAAGACAGCAAAAATGGAGGAGACACTTAAGCTCAGCTTTAGGGAAATGACGCGATAGCTTAAATGGATTAATGCCTATTTGTGCGGAATTGATCGTTTTCTACTTCACATTCACAGATCCCTGTGTGTACTCACACCACTACTGGCGCAATGGTGCAGCGGTTAAGCGATGCTCCACTGCCCTGTGATAGAAGGTGCCACCGGTGGAGCTTGTGCGTCTCAGATTGCTCTTCCTGAGCAACCTCTCACGACTAATCATTAATTTAACTGCCACCTGCCACGATGGGCAGGTTGTGATGACGCCACAAGGTCACGTGACCCAGGCTGCCCACCGGGTTGCTTCTCTGGAAATATTTCCGCATGCAGTGATCGCTCACGGTCAACCACGCCGACGACGTCGGCTTTTCTGCGACACGAGCTCCTTAACGTTAACGCTAACGTTAAAGGTTGGCTTTTGGAGCCTTTATCATTATATTGCTTGAAAGCAGAACGCTAGCTCTGTGCTCGCTCTGTGGAAGTAAAGATTCATACTGAAAAAAAGTAATAAACATAGCCTAACCTACTGTCATGTTCCATTCCGCAACCGAAAATTTCCTCAAGTCGACAAATGAAATTCCTATTTAAAGGCCTTTTTCACTTGAGCAGCCTGAAAACTTCGACGATTAGAAAAAAGAAAGAAAATTTTGGTTCTTCAAATTCCCTGATACACCACAGAATTCACTTTTCCGCCAAATTGTACCTCTGCAGTTCCCTGAAGCATGAAAAAATACCATAATGGAGCACCACTGCTGATCTATCAGAAAACATCAGCACCCGAATAAGGAGGCAGCTTAAGACGCTAACTTTTCGCGTGATACGACGCCTCACGATGGAATTCAGAAGTGTAATGCACACGTAACTCATCTGAGTTTTAAGTTGATATATTAGCTACTCATGCGTTCCAGTCACTATTCTCTCTCGAGCGTAACAAGTCAGAGAAGAATGACGCAATGCGGGCACGCAACAGCCCGATTTCAAAATGCTGACTCGTTCACTGTCGCACGACCAGGCTCCATGGCGTCGCGAAAGCTCGACATTCAGTTCCGCTTTATCGACAGAAACCTCGTATATGCCCGCCGCTTCTTCTGACGGCGCTCGTTCTCGCAGAGCCAACACCAGCGCCCACATCTCTTGCACTGTGACAGCGGGACACGTCACGTTGTTGCGAGGCAGCGGTACGGGCGGCGGGGCTGCAGAGTCCACTGCGATCTCGTGGTTGCGGCGAGCCTCCTGCGTCTTCGTTGCGCGCCTCAGTCTGACAGCTTACTCCGCAAGGAGGACACCGCGCTGTCACTGCGCCGTCGTTTGTTTCCGCGTACGCACCGAGACTCTCGCTCGGTGCGACCCAATAGTCGTATACACTGCGCTGTCATCGGAGAAGACTCGTATATGTGTGCCGTCCGAATGCACGCGCATACCAACGACGGGACCATGGCTTCGTGAGCGCATCTGCGCGCGCTGCACGGACGATGCCGCAGTCGTGTCCCGACTGAGTATGCGCCGCGCCGGAGACACTGAGGCCGCTCTGTCCCGTTCGTACGCTGCGCTCCGTGCGTAACACGAGTGGAAAAGAGGCAGCGAGGGTTAAAGGGTCAACTCCTGGCGCGGTTTCACGCTCTTGCGCGCAGAACGCGGTAGCATAGGAAGATAACTTATCTGCCACGTGACCGTGAAGGAAAACAGGCAGAAAACCGGAAAAACACTGCGACATAAAATTGTTTGCACGGTGAACTTTTGCCCTCCGACGAAAGAAAGCACTCGGAGGAGGCGATAGCAATATGCTCACGTGGCTGTCGTCGTGGTAAGGCTAACCGAGGCTGTAGGTAGGGCTCTTTAACCCTTTAACTGCAAGGCCTGAGCTGTACTCGTCATATGATGCTATACAAATATCGCCAGTGACGAATCATATTCGTCGAGCCTTATGCTTTCACTACCGAAGACGAGGTAGGCTCGTCCATTGGTTTTTGTTATCAACACTGGAGGGCAAGAGAAGTCATAGAAGTCATTTTCGTGCATTTCTTCGAATAACAGCTTGGTGGTATGGTTGAGAACTTTAGAGATGGCGGGTATGCTCATTCTCAAACTGACCCCAAAATATCACAATCGCCCGAATCTGACTGGAAGGTCTCCAGGGGGTCTCCAGTGCGTCTAAACGACACGCACACGATAACTCACCTCGTAGGACGAACCGAAAATGATAAGGTCGTGCGCCGGCGACAAAACTCACAGAATGCTGCTGGAAAAGCAAATGCAGTAACGCAGCACGTCGTAAAATTTCTTATTCATACGGGCGCACCCCAGTTGTGAGTGTGCGTCACGTATTTAGGATTTCAGACTGTCCGCGACGCAGTCTTGTGGCTCAGCCAGTAGGGCTCCTCAGCTGTTGGCGCCTCGAGTAGTGAGGAAGAGCAGAAATGTGTTATTTTACAGCAGTTTGTTGGTCAAATGTGTTTTTCCTTTTTTTTTTTTTGCGCTGGGTTATAGCGTGACAGACTGGAGTGCGTGCTTGATTCATCGCCAGAAGCGCTGACCGTGTCTGCAAGGCTATGATCGAATGTGAGCTGTTTTGTGTGTCCCAAAAATAAGCACCAACAAGGCGCCGTCGGTCGTCGCTGATGTTCAACACACATTTCCGAATGCCTGCGCTACTGTCAAATCGGTGTCTTTCTTTTGCTCGTACAGATGGCACGATATGAACAAGCGACGGGCAGGTTCGCAAATATATAGAGCTATTTTTCCACATTCATTATTTTTTCCTTCTGTATCGAAGCTTGCTTGCTCCGTCACTTCCGCGAAACGCCACCTAATGTGCCCAAAGAGTCGATGGAAGTCATGCAGTCGGCATACGCCGCCTGTCACTCAAACACCTGATGACGCGCAAGCCCACGTATTAGCAACTTTCACGTCTTGCTTCTTGCGGGCGCTCCAAACCGTGTAAGCACCGCATTTCACTTCTTTCGCCGCAGCTCTGGCCTCCCTAAAAGTAAGCGGGACCCTCTACCCAGTGATTTCTCACACGAGCGGCTGTCGATCCGCGAACTCCTGGCGCGTTCGCGCGTGTAATTTTCAGCCTCCACGACAGCCCGTGAAAACTTAAAACCATGCGTCGTGGCGGACACTTTGACCTCCGCTGTAGAGTTCTTTAATCATGTCATAGCCCCGAAAGCCGGTTCGAAAATCCACCATATCCTGTGACGATCTGTCGATGGCTAGCAGACGAAAGCTAGCCCTGCGAACACCAGTCACTAAGTTGTCTGCTGCTCTGGCGTCAACCTTTGGTCCGGTTTATACTTCACCTGTCTGCCAAGAGGTGACGATAAAATCCGTGTACCCCGAATCTGCTAACAGCCTCGAGTCACGTTTTTTTATATGAAGGGCCTGTGTGGGTTTCCGCAACTTTCCGTGTGACCCCATGTCCTCCTCGGCTGTCCTGCGACTATGTATATCGCACTGCAGATCTATATCCCGCATGCAAGCAGGAATTCTGAGCACGGCTCTGCTGGCATTTTTAGAAACGCTGCTGCCGCTGCCTTTGGAAAAGGGGAAAAAAAATAACAGAATACGCCCTCTCATCCACCGCGCCCTTGCCCCTTCCACACTTGACGCAATTGAAGAGGAATGCCCGAGCTTCTGCAAATAATAAATGAGTTTGAAAACAATACGCACGATGTACGCAGTGGTTGCTTGCCATGGTGCGCTCCGCCAGCGCGACCCTGCCGTCTTCAGCGGCACGGACGATCACGACGTGGAGGATTGGTTGTCCTCTTACGACAGGGTGAGCGCTCATAACCGTTGGGACGACACTATGAAACTCACCAACGTCATCTTCTACCTAACCGGCGTCGCCCACCTTTGGTTCCAAAACCACGAATCGGACTTCACCACCTGGACTGAATTTAAAACCAGCTTCACCGACATCTTCGGCCGTCCGGCAGTACGCAAACTTCGCGCCGAGCAGCGTCTTCGCGTTCGCGCACAGCAGAGTGGTGAATCATACACCAGCTACATAGAAGATGTCGTCAATCTCTGCAAGTGCGTCAATGCGTCCATGGCGGAGGCCGAAAAAGTTAAACACGTCCTGAAAGGAATCGAAGACGACGCTTTCAATATGCTTGTGGGCAAAAACGTCACATCTGTCACCGATATATTCGACCACTGCCAAAGCTACGACGAGCTCCGCCGACAGCGCGTTTTCACTCGGCAGCCCTCTGCACAGACAGACACAGTAACTAGCCTGAGCATGACGACAGAGGACAGCTCGCTACTGCTCCAGATCAAGCAGTTTGTCCGTGAGGAGGTTGCGCGGCAGCTTTCGGTTCTTCCTACCTTTCCGAGTCCATCTAACCTAACTCCGACACTCCAGCACGTGATCCGGGAGCAAGTGTCCGAGGCCCTGCCGCCGGTTTCCTCCCAGTCTCCCGTCGCTGCGCCGCTAACCTACGCCGAAGCAGTCAGGCGTCCCCGCCCAGACACATTCGTGTCGTACCAACATCCACCGCAGTCGACCCCATTTCGTCCTGCCCGGCCACCACCGCGACGTTTCCGTCCGTGGCGCACACCAGACAACCTACCCATTTGTTATGCCTGCGGCATTCCTGGCCACGTGATGCGTCACTGCCGCCGCCAAGTTTCGTCCCCTGCTGCGGATACCGACCCTCGAGGTTACGCCTACGCCCCTCCCCAGCCTTTTCACCGCACTTCGCCTTCTGAGCCCACTGGTTCCTCCGATTACAGCCCCTCTATTCGCCGCCGTTCTCCATCTCCGCGTCGCCGCTCGGTTTCCCCGATGCGCCGTCGTCCCTCTTCCCCTTCGGAAAACTAGTGCCCGCAGTTCCGGAGGCAAGAACTGCGTGCTCGTCGCCAAGCTCAAGACCTCGACTTTATCCGGCCAATCTGATCACCGTTTCTGTGGAGGGCACCGATGCTTTCGCGCTTGTTGACACCGGTGCTGCTGTATCTGTACTCAGTGCAAAATTGTGCCGCCAGTTACGAAAAGTGATGACTCCGCTATCTGGTTTTATGCTTCGCGCCGCTAATTCGCAAATTATCGCGCCTTTGGGGGCCTGTACAGCTCGAGTTACTATTCAGGACGTTCTGTACGTTGTTGAATTCATCGTCTTCGCATCGCCGTCTCACGACGTCATCTTAGGCTGGGACTTTCTCTCGCGACATGAAGCTGTCATCGACTGCACTCGTTCCGAAGTCGCCCTTCTTCCATTCGGCGACGCATCGGTGAGCGCTTCCACTAACCCGTGCTCCAAGTTGACTGTGGCTGATGACGTCGTGATCCCGCCGTGCTCTGCTGTGCTCGTCTCTGTTCATTGCGACTCTGCATCCGACGGCCCTATCATCTTCATCCCGTCCGACTCCTTCGCTTCTCGTCACTGTCTACCCCTGCCATTCGCCGTCCTTACCGTCTCAGCCGGCTGCAGCGCCTTGCCCCTGTCAAATCCATTCCTGTGCCCCTCTAATCTTGTTCGCGGTGAATGCCTGGGACGTGTCCAGCCTTTCGCCTCCATCGTCGCCTGGGACCCTTATGTAGATGACCCCTGCCGCATGCAAGTGTCTTCACTTACTTCTTCCCCATCGTCTACTGATCCCGCTCCTGAAGCCGTCTTTGAGCGCCCAATCGACGCGAATCTTTCGCCACCGCAGAAGACCCAGCTTGAGGCCCTGCTCAATAAGTTTCGGTCATCGTTTGACTTCTCCAACCACCGTTTGGGCCGCACTTCAGCTGTTACCCATAGGATCGACACTGGCGCCCATACGCCGTTGCGCCAACGCCCATATCGCGTCTCGGCCACCGAACGCCAAGTTATCGACGCCCAGGTAAATGACATGCTACAGAGGGGCGTCATACAACCATCGCACAGTCCATGGGCTTCCCCCGTCGTCCTTGTCACCAAAAAAGATGGCTCTATCCGCTTTTGCGTTGACTACCGGCGCCTGAACAAAATTACCCGCAAAGACGTCTACCCGCTGCCCCGCATTGATGACGCACTTGACTGCTTGCAGGGAGCTGAATTCTTTTCTTCTTTAGATCTACGTTCGGGTTATTGGCAAGTCCCGATGGCCGACGCTGACCGCTCCAAGACAGCCTTTGTGACGCCTGACGGGCTCTATGAATTCAACGTCATGCCCTTCGGACTATGCAATGCCCCTGCCACTTTTGAGCGGATGATGGACACGATACTGCGCGGCCTGAAATGGAAAACATGCTTATGTTACTTGGACGATATCGTTGTTTTCTCCCCAGATTTCCAGACGCACCTCGTTCGCCTGGAGCAAGTTTTGGGATGCCTCGCGGCAGCCGGGCTTCAACTCAATTTAAAGAAATGTCGCTTCGCTGCTCGTCAGTTGACGATTTTGGGCCACGTCGTGTCGAAACAGGGTGTCCTTCCTGACCCAGCAAAGCTTCGTGCTGTCTCTGAGTTTCCGAAGCCCTCTACGATGAAGGAACTTCGCAGTTTCATCGGCTTATGTTCTTACTTCCGGCGCTTTATCCGAAATTTCGCTTGTATCATCGCACCTCTGACTGCACTTCTTCGTGGTAGTAGCGACCTATCAAGCTGGAGTCCTGCCTGTGATGACGCGTTCATCACGTTGCGCCGTCTACTTACCTCTCCGCCCATACTGCGCCACTTTGACCCTGCTTCTCCAACTGAAATCCACACAGATGCCAGTGGCGTTGGTATCGGTGCTGTTCTTGCTCAGCGCAAACCGGGGTATGCGGAGTATGTTGTTGCATACGCGAGCCGCACCCTGACGAAGCCAGAGCAAAACTACTCAGTAACTGAAAAAGAGTGCTTGGCGATCGTTTGGGCGATCGGGAAATTTCGGCCTTACGTGTACGGCCGGCCTTTCGCGGTCGTCACGGACCACCATTCCCTATGTTGGCTGTCCTCCCTAAAAGACCCAAATGGCCGCCTCGCCCGATGGGCCTTACGCCTTCAAGAGTACGATATTCGTGTGGTCTATCGCTCTGGCAGGAAGCATAACGACGCCGACGCTCTCTCTCGTTCACCTCTAGCCAATGAACGTGCCTCTCCTCCCGCCATCGACTGCGCCTCCTTGTCATTGGACGATATGCCCAACGAGCAGTCCAAGGACCCTTGGATCACTTCTCTTGTACGTTATCTTTCAGACCGTTCTGTCGTGCCGGTACCGCGCGCAATCCGCCGTCAGGCTGCCCACTTCACTGTTTATGATGGGATTTTGTACCGCCGAAATTACCTCTCTGATGGGCGCAAATGGCTCCTAGTGATCCCTGGACATTTACGCTCAGAAATATGCGCAGCCTTTCATAGCGACCCGCAAGCTGGTCACGGCGGTGCTTTCAAGACCTACAACCGGCTTCGCCTCCGCTATTACTGGCGCGGCATGTATAACTACGTACGAAAATTCGTCCGTTCCTGCCCCGATTGCCAGCGCCGCAAGCTCGCTCATCACCATTCGACCGGCCCTATGCAGCCTTTGTCTTGCCCATCCAGGCCATTTGACCGAGTTGGCATTGACCTGTATGGACCACTTCCCTACACTGCTGCAGGAAACCGCTGGGTCATCGTCGCTGTAGACCACCTGACACGGTACGCCGAAACAGCCGCCCTCCCAGCTGCTACGGCGCGGGATGTTGCAGCCTTCCTCTTGCACCATTTCATACTTCGGCACGGAGCCCCGCGTGAACTGTTGAGCGACCGTGGGCGGGTGTTTCTGTCAGACGTAGTTTCATCTCTTCTGCAGCAATGCAACATTACTCGCCGCACCACTACTGCCTATCATCCCCAGACGAACGGCTTGACAGAACGTTTCAATCGAACATTAGGTGACATGTTGTCAATGTACGTCGCGGCAGACCATTCTAACTGGGACGTCGTCCTCCCCTTCGTCACATATGCCTACAACACCGCTACGCAGAGCACTACTGGTTTCTCACCATTCTTCCTTCTATACGGCCGTGAACCATCCTCGCCGCTCGACACTATTCTTCCGTACCATCCTGATTCGTCGGAATCCACAACCGTATCTGAAGCCTCCAGACACGCTGAAGAGTGCCGCCAGATTGCCCGGTCATTCACGTCTGACGACCAAGGGCGCCAGAAATACCGTTTCGACCACTCCCATGGCACAGACACTTTTCAGCCGCAATCCCTTGTTTGGCTCCGTGTGCCTTCTGCTGCCCCAGGTCTCTCTACCAAGTTGCTGCCAAAATACCACGGACCCTACCGTGTCCTTGAGCGCACTTCTCCCGTCACTTACATCGTTGAGCCCGTGACGCCATCACCCGATCTCCGACGACGTGGGTGCGAGACCGTTCACGTTTCGCGTTTGAAGCCGTATTACGACCCCTGCGTCCTGTTGACTCCCTAAATCGCCAGGATGGCTCTTTTTCCCCCGGGGGCAAATGTAAAGAGGAAGACGCTTAGCAGACGGAGCAACAGAACCGATGCGCGGCGCGAGGCGAGAAGAAGACGATCGGCAGCTGAAGCAGCAGAACCGACGCGCGGCAAAAGCATCAACTGTTCCGGGACCGGACCTGCCCTTGCCCGCTCTAACCGGCCTTAACAACCAGTCATCTCTTGCCAATAAAGGCCGTTACACCCACTTCTATATGTTCAAGTTGCTAGACGAGGACCATTCAGCACTATCGACGACGCTAATTTGGCCTCTGGCTTATTCACGTCTTCTTCGACTCTATGGAGGAAGGAAAGGCTGGGAGAGGCCCTCGCTACCCAAGCTGTGTGACAAAAAGTGTGCCGGAAGTAAGGTTGGCTCATCACGTAGCGCCGTCGTCTGCATCACCCGTCTGTCAGCTGCATAGAGTTCCTTACTATTACCTAGAGGGAAAGCTGGCGACCCCTCTATGGGAGTTTGCATGGAGACCCCACGTGACCACCTCAGCCACCATGGGCGATCAAACCATCATGGGGCGGTGAGCTACTTGTTGCGGAACTGCAACTTTTGGCCAAAAAATAATAAAAGAATAAAGCTGTTTGATAACTACAAACGTCCTAACATTCAATATCTTGTCTAATGATTGCAACAAACGAGCAGAAAAGCATTTAAGTGCAAAGTTTGCCCAAAATAAGAGACGACTCGCTCTCCTATTGGCCAAGCAGTGAACACTATAAAAACTAATATTTCGTAATTAACAGGCGCACTTTTAAAAGTAAATATGTTTTCAAAAAATATGTTGTTGCTTAAATGCTATAAGAGGTTTTTTAATGGCATTTCGGAAAAGTTAAACCTTCTATTGGCGTCGTGTGTCGTCGCGGTTTCACTACTATGAGTTTTGCCCACTGCGTTCGTGCGAAAGTCGTCTGCGCACACACGAACAGCGTTTTCAGAATGAAACGTCTTAGTAGTGCCACTCCATGTTCCCAAAAAATTACGACTGTGCCGGAACAAGTAGCTCACCGCCCCATGATGCTTTGGGCGTCCATGGTGGCTGAAGTGCAGCGCCGCCAGCTTTCCCTCTAGGTAATAGTAAGAAACTCTATGGTCAGCTGCCGGCCAGTGTTCAAACGGCGCCTGCGCAAGAACGCTAAGGCGACGGGCCAAAAGGTGAGGCGGGAGCAGTGACTTCCGGCTTCAAAAAATGTCACGTAGCCACCTCTCCTAAATTCTTTCCGTCCTCCATGTTCAACTGCGAAATGACTCGAGCGCCGGCGCGCTGTGACCGAAAAGGGTGGTGGAGCCAAAAACTACGCGTATAAATTCTCCATCTAGTACAAGCGCTAAATAACTAGAAAAGTAAAAGGAGAGCGATTTCTTTTTGTTTGAAGTAATTTGGAGGAGAGGTGAACAAGAATTAGGTACAATGGCTTTTACTGGATGCATGCATTTCTTTAATCGCTGGTGCTTTCACATAACGCGCATCAATGTGCCAAACATTCCTTGTGAGTGACTTTGTGTGATCCAGGTTCAGTTTGCAAATGTAATTTTTTTATCGTGATGAGACACTTTCGGTCGGTTAATACTAAGAAAGCACATCAAAACAAAAGAGCGAATGATTTTATTTTGATTTATTTGGGTTTAACGTCCCAAAGCGACTCAGGCTATGAGGGACGCTGTAGTGAAGGGCTCCGGAAATTTCGACCACCTGGGGTTCTTTAACGTGCACTGACATCGCACAGTACACGGGCCTCTAGAATTTCGCCTCCATCGAAATTCAGCCGCCGCGGCCGGGATCCAACCCGCGTCTATCGGGCCAGCAGCCGAGCACCGTAACCACTGAGCCACCGCGGCGGGTGAATGATTTTATTTGTACATTCAAATGTTGTAAGCTACTAAAATACATGATAATAAAAAAAGACAAGAATAAATGTGCACTTAGAACAAACCAAGCAAGAGATAGGCATGTCCGCAGACAACCTGCAGCACGACTGCTTATTTGCAGGCCAAGCTACGCCGAGAACAGTGTTAGCTCATTGGAACGCACCCTTCTGCAGTGCAATGCTGGGTAAACAAACTGCTGAGGTATGTAATGAGGACTGTTTCCTCCAAGATGTTAAAGGTGCATTCGCGCCTCTAAAGCCTTTGCTACGCGCGATAACCCTGTTGCCGGCACCTATTCAGGCAGTGTGCTATCGAGACAGAACTGTCATTGATGCGAGAAAAAAAAAATGTTTGGTGCCTAAGTGCTACGTTTGTCAGCAATCGCCTCATTTTACTGAACTTTCACCTCTACAAGAGTGGTTATAGGGCCGCGGACTAATAGCAGAGCTATCGGTTCCGGTTGCGATTCACGTGTCCTGGAGACTCCTGTCCCCGATGGTGCGTTCGATAGGCGTTACTAATTGGTCGTGGAAATGGCTAATGATCATGACAGTTCCCTGGGGCCTCTGACATGGCATGAGAGCTTGGGTTGCGGCGGGTGACATAAAGCGCTGCAGGCCCTTCCGTTCTCCGCAGTCACGCGGAGCAGCGCGCTCGATATAACGCGCACGAACGCGCGCTGCCGAAACCGCGTTCGTGCACATTTTCTCCGCTGATTCGTGTTATTCCACACAGTGCGGCACTCAGAAGGGAGCAAATTTTGCTCACCGCTGCACCTCCGCGCTGCTTTTTTGGGCGTGCTCTGTTTACATCGCTCTTTGTAACAAAACATCCATGAGCTCGCCAGGCTCCGGCAGCAATCGACATGACATAAATACGCCGTCTCGTATAGCTGCCCAGCTTCGGAAGCGCTGCACAGAAGCAGAGTAACCGAGCCGGAGGCGGCGCAGTATGGGCCGGCGCTGCAGGCGCGAGCAGCACGAGCGCAGGGGCGAGCCGCTCCCACGGCCGCCTTCCGTTCTGCCGCAGCGACGCTCACGCCCGCCGCCCGCACGTCGCGTGCGACGCGCGTCGCCGCCGTATCGCTCCACTTTCGACGGCGCCACCGGCGCCAGAGAATGCAATAAAGAACAAAACGGGCGCGCAATGGGACGCACGCCCCGCCTGTCTTAACGAGGCGAGCAAATGAGAAGGAGCGGTGCTCGATCAGCAGTGCCGGCAGTGCTGCAGCAGCCGATAGCTGGCCGAAACAACAGTGAGAAAGAAACGAGGGAGGAGGAAATCGCTGGAAGTGGGGCCTCTAGCCACCCGGCGGGCAACAAAACGACGAGGCTGCCATGATGTGTGCGTGCCTAAAAGTATTGAGCTGTGTATGAGCTATAGTGGTTTAGAGAGTGGAGATGCCGTGCTTCCGGATTGCAGCATTCAAAGAGCATTCGCGTGCAGTTATGTAATCGTGCCTGTCTGGTTCGTTCGGCTGTTGAGACGGCACGTGAACAAAGGCACGTCGATTCCGATCTGTTCTGTAATGAGGACACAGAGCGTCCAGTGGGGCCCCAACTTTCTCTATAGTTGTGCTCATCATCGCATGGACGAATTTCAGAGGGGGTGGGGGGGATGCAGAGAACTCTGAGTCACATTCTGCGCGCTTTAAAGCACAAAGACGAGAGACGAGACTTATTTCTCTGCATTTCTTTTTTGTTTTGTTTTCGCTTTTAACAGAAAAAGTGTCTTGCACATATAAAGCCACTCTCCTGCCACCTGTGGTGGCTGTTTGTAAATCCTTCCAGCTCCATATGTGCTTCTCCTTCGCAGCTGTAATTCGTTTCCGCTAAGAACAATGCAGGGCTTTGTCCGTTTCTGCCCGAGCGCATTCTCTTCGTAAGTCCAGGGCGATGGAGGAGCAGGAGAGGTGGCTATTCTTAACGACAATACAATTTCCTGTGCTCCTATACGGCGCCTCATTTGGGGTGGGGCCGAACAGCATACGCGCATCAGTGTACATCACGGAGCCTTCTGTCTCCATGGTGGTCATTGGCTCCTCCTCGGACAAGCGGGAGCGACGAAGAGCCTCTAATCAAAGCGGCAGGTGTGCACGCCTGGTTTCCGGACGCGTAGGCATGCAGCGTCGGTTGTTTACAAGCCCATAGTTCGCATAGGCAGCGATTACAGTGCATCAACCAGGGAATGTGCGCTGCCTTGCATTCCAACATTACGAGAAATATGCTTCCCACGCCGTGGACAAGTAAAACAGCGTAACGCATCGAGCACAGTGGCCGGCGGTTTGGTCTCGTACAATTAGTTCTGACCTTCAATTATCTTTTCTTCCTTACACGAATATACAGTCCTGCTGTTTTATGTTTCTAGCTGGAAGTTTACTACAGGGAGTTGAAAACCAGATTTTTCCATTTTGTGTGTTGTACCTTGTCTGTGAACCAGTGCTTATAGGCTAAAAAATATTGCGTCCGGTCATCATCCTCGCCCCACGGTGAGAGCGAGAAAGCCTGGTTGGGCCTCGCAGTGGCCGTACTTGTCTATGAGGCGTGCGTCCTTCGCTGCACTGCCTTCGCTCGAACTCCCTCACCCTCCCCCGCCATTTCCTCCAGTTTCCGCTCGTTACTCAACTACCTCTGGCCCTACCCTCGTAAATCTGCCTCTCAAGAAAAAGAAAGCCGACCTCGATAAATCAGGCCAGCCGATAGCCACTGCTAAGAAAGGGGGGGAGGGAGCACGAAAATCTCCACGGCGTCAGCGGTATCTGCGCGTCAGCTGGTCTACCAGCGTTGGCAACCGTGGCCACGTGCTACGCAATCTAAATGGCAGTGAAAACTGTACACGGTGCGATCTGCGGTGCAGCAAAATACGCCTATTTTATTAACACTGAATTTTCCCCGTTTATCAGCATAGAAAAAAAAATACCAGTTCGCTATGTTCTAGTGGTGCTATAGTTGGATACAAGTCAAGAAAAAAGCGGCTTTTCCCCGACGAAAGACCCCCGCCTCCAGCCACCCCTCCTTCCAGCCAATGGCGTCTCCCAATTCTCATGAACCTGCTAGCGTGAGTCACGTGACAATGCAGGAAGTGGCGCCTGACAATTCTGGAGGGAGACTAACCCCGGCAAAGCAGGGAGAGAAACTATACTCTCTTTTATTTGCCACTCCCTGCATTGTTACGCAAGCAGGTTCATGGGAATCGGCCGATGCCATTGGCTGGACGGGGTAGGGAGGTCGTTTGATGGGGAAAAGCCGCTTTTTTTTCTTTACATGGAGGTGCAAGACACAGAATGAATAATTAAGGGAGGAGACATGATGGTAAGTGGGGAAGGGAGAGTATACACAAAGCAGAAAATTGAATAGGAGCGCATAAAAAAAAAAAAAATCATAGCCGTTCATGTGCGCAAGCTAGTGCAATCTTTTCGGTCCATAAAAATATAGGATAATGAGCCGTTTATTTCCCGTTATCTTTTTTCAAGGTCACTTTCATTCGCTTGTAAACGCGAGACGGCGTTAGCGCTTGCATGTATGACTTTTTTTTTTGCCGCATTAAAGCGACAAAAAGAGTCTACAAGACTAAGAAAGAATAGGATCAGTAACGTGAGGTTAGATGCAAGTATAACGCGGACCTAAAATATTGAAATCGAACTTTGCAACTAATCCTTGCGTATCTGTACGGTGTGGGCACTCAAAAGAGCTTGTTTCGATTTAGAATGAATGCCAGCATAGCGTGTTTCATTGTGTGCGATCACACCATGACTGATCATGAATCTGATGTTCGCTGTAACGGAACAAACTGCCACTGAGTGAATACCGAGCGGGAAGCGCCTTAAGCCTGCGTGGTTAAAGAACCTGCAGATAGTAAGTCTGGCACAGTTAAATCACCCGCAGCGAAACAATGAAAGAGCGCAGTAAATGCATGGAGGCTCAGTTTTGTTCTAAATTACTTGGTCATAAAAAAAAACTATAATAAATTGTATCGGACTAGGACACGGCTGAGAACAAAGAAAAAGAGGGATTAAATAATTGTAGACAAAGACACAGCAGGCTTCGATCAATTTGTGAGCAACGCGCACGGACCCCGAGCTTTAAGTCCTCCAATGCGGTGGTTCTTCGGCACGGCTTTGACGTTTACACGTCGCACTCACAAGAGGACTCTTCCAACTGGCCTCGCCGTGGAGGGACAAGGTTTTCAGCGCTCTTCCCGAGAACATGAGATACAAACACTGATTCGCAGCAGCTGACGAAGGCCTAGTATAGAGAGAATCATTCGTAAAGATGCACTCCAGCAGGTGAAAACCGGAACTGTCGCTGAAATAATTCAGAAACCGGTGTACCCCTTCGTCTGCCGACCCGCCGACATGGCTCAATAGTTGGCGCAATCGGCGGCTGAGCACAATGAAGTGGGATCAAATCCCAGTCTCGGCGACCGCATTTTGATGCAGGCGAAATGCAAAATACGCCCGTGTTTTGCGCCACGTCTGTGCCCCGGGTAGTCGGAATTAATCCACAGCCCTCCACTACGGTGTTTCTTCCTCCTTTCACTCACTCCTTCGTCCCTTCAATTCACGGCGCGGTCGAGGTGTCCACCGAGAGCCAGACAGTTACTGCCTGCTTCCATATCCTCATAAACAATTTATTACATATCCGTCCGCAACAATGCGCCGGCGTTGAAGGCCCACCATTGCGAACTGGTCTGAAATTAGACCACAGCAGTGTCTCAGGCAAGGTCCCCGATCAGGAAAAGCAGCAGCAGGCGTCGCGATGGAGTGTCGATCGCCAATCAAAGCCGGCACAGCAGGTGCCCATAATTCTCGCCGGCTGACCGCGCTCGGCGCGCGCAGTAGAAGGTCGGCTGACCCTGGCGCGCGGCAGCCGAGGCGAGAAGGCGCGGCCCTGTTCTCCGCGCTCCGTCGCGCGCCTTTTGTTTCCGCGAGACAAAGACCCCGTGCTCGCGCGCGGCCGGCTTCGCTGCAGGCGTGACGCAATTAAAGGCGGCCGCACGCGCCTCGGGCGTCAACTCGAGCGCGTGCTGGCACGTGCGCAGTCGCCGCCTCGACATATAGTTGGGTGCAGCAAGGAGAAAGCCAAGAACGGGCTGAACGCGGCAGTGTTCCCCACCTGACGACGTGAAGTTTTCCCTTTGAAGGCACCTGTAGCGACGACTTCCTTCGCTCTGCGCAGACAAAGAGACGTGCACTTTGAACGCTCACAATGGAGCCTCTTTGACGCTACGCAGATGCGGACAACAAGACAAATGCGAAGTACAGGGGCGATGCGTTGTTCCGCGTGTTGTACTAGCGCTGAAAACACAGACAAGGGATAATGTTCTTGTACAAGCTGCACTCAATTAGCGAAGAGAAGCGTAATCACAAACGCCACGTTGATTGCTTGTCCTTCGGCCTCTTGATGAATGGGCGGGGCGCGAACGCTCCTTCCGAGTAGATAGAAATCTATTTGTGGAACGCTGTTCATTAATTCTCACTGTGGAGCAGTAGCGAAGTCCACACAGCTGCTCTGATAATCCCTCCTAACGCTGCCGTGATTTCGGATTAAGCAAAAAAAAAAAAAAGTGACTGCGCCACAAATTTAGTTGCTGGTAAAGTAAGCCGGGGAATTCAGCCCGGAATATAAGCACCACTACATGTATGGCTCAGCGGCAAACCTCCTTGGGCTCTAAACTTTTACAAAGGCTACGTGATAATGTCGGTAAGTTTATATGACACGGCTAAGCACCAAGAGAGAAAAATTTCATTTGTAGTGTCTAATTTGCATTGAATTCGTTTCATTTTTTTCTTGTAGCCAAATAGCAATGCGATCCAAAATAACTTCTAAGTACCGCCATCAGTAAACAACACTTTGTCGGTCCAAATGGTGCATATTAGATGCGTTGTTCTCAACTTAACGAACTTGCAACTTAACGAATATGCACCAACTAACCCAGCAACTAGCGCAATGAAGTTGTTGCAACGAAGTAAGTTAGCCGCAGCTCAACAAGAGGACACAAACCAAGCACTTGTCTCTTTCAAGCCTCGTTAATGTATTCATACAGCGGTATGAACAATTTACCAATAACTTGCTATCGGCTATAACTATAGGCATTGATGCACTGTAGTACGAGAGTGTAGTTATTTTATTGAAATCGTAACGCAATTTCGAGGTATAGCGGGTTAATTTATTCTATCGGTGCTTCCTTCGCTTCCGCACTCTTCAACTATAGCTGTATTTGTTGTTTAATAAGCATCGTTAAGCAGAGCAGAGACACAATCCTCTATAGTCTGATACAACTCAAGAATTAAGCGGCGGATGCCCCTCAAAGAAGACCCTCCAGGCAACAGAGTCTATATCCGGCTGTAATGACATCATGCTTAATCCCTTGCACCCGCTATCGTGGCACAATGGGGCTTTCAGGTCCATGGGGATTAACCACGGTTTAAATGGATTAACAGCAACATCGCTACAACCAGTCAACGCATTTAGCTGCAGCGTATCCTTTGAGCGGCATTCACAGCTTCTTTCTTGAGTTGTATCCGACAATAGTGCAATTAATAGCCCAGAACAGAAGGCTCATGGCGCACATACATTTCAGTGTTATGTTACACGATTGTTTTAACGCTTGAAGCAACACACAGTTCTGTACAGCTCACGCCTCGTACGGTGTCCCCAACGGTGTCCTCAAGAATAATGCGTGCCTGACCGGCGTCGAGCACAAGGGAGGAACCCATGGAAAGGCGGACGCTCACGACGTCAGGCCAGCTCCGTGTATATAGGGCAAGCGTAAGTAAGCACCGTGACCATAATCCCCGACGGTGAAAGCCCACGGGGCTCATCACCCTTCGCGCGCTCGGGACACGCCCGGATGATGGCCAACGTTCAAGTATACTTCGCGCGCGCATCCCCGTCTTCGGTGGCCGCAGCGCGGTGTGGAGGCACGCACAGCGGGCAATTTCACGATCGAGATCCGCCACCCGTGCTCCAGACCGCTTCGCCAATGGGCTCCTTCACGCCGCAAGCCCGTTCCCGGGCATTAGAAGCCGACCGCTCGGGCTGTTGGTCCACGACGTGAACGTCGTGCACGGTGATCCTGGGGCCGGCACCGCTCTTCCTGATCCCCAGGCGGGGCGGCCTCTCCTCTTCCGCCCGGCCGGACTGTGGCCGCTCCTATTCGTCGCTATCTCACGGGAGTCCGCGCGGCTAATGGCCGGCAATTAGGGCGAATTACGGTGCCGTCCGATCGATGGACCGCTTTCGCTCACCACGTCACGCTACACTGCTGCGGGCACGAAGACCGGGATGGGGCCGTCGCAGACACTTCCGCCCGAGTTGCGACCGCGTAGAAGAAACGATGCGCTGTCGCCCTAGTGCGGAATCGTCGGTCCTGATGCCACGCAATCCAGCGGAATTTACGGATCGTGATAACTATCCCTGGAAGACATTCGATGAGAATCTTTTTTTCTTAAGGGGAAACTGTAGCTAACTCAGGCTTGGAAAAGCTGTTGATTAGGGGCGTTATAACTGCACCAGTTTCGTGATTTTATGGTTTAAAAATTTAAGGAAGTCACAGGCATTGTCATCCACATTTTATGCATATAATATCTGGCGCAGCTCGAATGCAACCTGCCAACGTGTTGCGGACCTCCGAATCTCTCTGTGCGGTGTTTGTCAGTGTAAGAGTTCGTGACATAATACAGCAGAGAGCAACGAGCAAATGAAGTCCCCCTGTTCGTGTCTTTTGCTACAGGGAGCAAAACATGTACTAGTCGTAGAAATTTTCATGTGGTAAGCTTTGTCCCGCAGTAAGCCTTTTCGCTGATCAGTCTCCGGAGGCTTGCGACCGTCCTTAGACCCAAAGCGACGATAAAACAGCCGAAACGCATAACATTTGAGATTTACCTGCGTCAGGCAGCATTGCGATGGCGTTCCGTACAGCCAAAACCCCTTTTGCAAAAGTCTCCATCCTTCCTCCTATTTTTTACTTGCGCGAAGTATAACCAGATATTTTCTGAAATGTACCGTCCTATTTTTTACCAGACAGCTGCGGCAAGATGATGGACGTGAAGGTCGTTCTATAAATGCAAACGTTCCGCCCTTCAAAGCTGCTACATTCCTTGAAAGATATAGATTACATATGATCCCACTGTTCCGTCCAAATCACAGAACAGGGTCACTTGGAATTTCTTACTTGAAAAATATTGTTGTCAACACCTACAAGGGAGCACATATTGCCATAAATGTCTACAAGTAAAAATGATCACCCTTCTCCTGTTTAATGAGACTCCTTATTCATAAAGCGCAACTACAACGAATCTCAGCTGGTTCTTTCCAAGCGTGACCAACATACAGAGAACGGGTGGACTTCATCGTATCCTGTGCACGCGTAACGTGGCACAGTGCACAGTAACTACAGGAATTCACAAACAAATACGCCTTATCTTGTGTCTTGCCTGTCATGGCGTAAGCACAAGACCTCATTGCATCATTTGGTGATAAGGACTGCCGCCAAAATTACACGAAGAACCACTGCATGTTTCAGCAGTCTCAAAATACGCCGCGTCTGGCCAAACACAAGGGGATCTCAGCAGCTTCGTGTTCTCATTTGGACCAGATTAACCCTCAACCAGGAAGCCGAGTTACAGACACTCGCAGTGCTGCCGTTTCTCACGCCAAACCGGACCCACCGATCGAAAGTCAATCGCTGCATTGGTTTATATGTTTATTCTTCTCATTTTCAAGATAACCTCATTACAACAGGCGCTACAATGGGGCCATTTCACCGCCTTTAGAAAAACCAAGCAAGCAATGCAAAAGCAAAGCCTTCCTGGAGCGTGCAGCCTAAATAACCCGCGAACACCTTCAAACATCGTTACAAGAATAAGATTAAGTGCGCATTGTTTCGCGCAGCCTGCCGCCGAATACAGCCTATCGCGTACAAAGTGTCAGCCTCGTTACCATTGTTTGGGAATCAGCGAGTTCCCACCATTTGCAGACGCGTGCCTGGGTTTCTTTAGTCGCGTTTATTGTTTCGGTCGTCGAAATCCTTAAGTCGAAGCGGGCTGCGGAGCAGCTTCGTCAAGGGCCGTGAGAGCTTCAACAAAGACAAGGAAAAGTGAATCCGTTAAGAGAAACTGTACCATCTGCTTCGGCGTAAGCAGTGAAGAAAGTCTGAATTGCCGCAGAATCCCGAGATGCCGTTTCTTCTGTACGATTTTCCCTCGTAAGACGATATACGTGAGTTCGAGAGGAACGCAAGACGGCACAGTAATGGCAGCTTATTTATGCCAGTGCTTATTCTGTATCGTTTTTGTCTTATGTTCTGCGGTTAGAACAATGCGAGCTGAAAGAGGTACCCGATCGTGACAAGAAAATGCAACATATATAGAAGCTTTTCAAGGACGTTCACATGGAGTATAACAAAACAGAAAACAAAAGGATGCGGACAGTAGCTAGGTCGACATAAATAAAATAGCGACTTTGCCCTAACCCAAAGGCTTAGGTATTGGCTACCTCTTTATGTCAGGTTGGTGATCGCTGTAACTTGCAGATATAAAGACTGATTTCTAACACGTCTTCTTCTAATCAGTTCTGACAATTTCCATCTCCCCCTGACTGTGCTACTTCTTCTCTTTCATCAATACTCTAATGTCATTAATTATTCCTCCCTGAAAATTCACTTCACCCTGGCTGCTTTAAAGCAGTGTAGACACCTGATTTTATTTAGTTTTCTTCTTTCAAATGTTGAGTTAGACATTACTAATGCTGATTTGGTTTCGGACCAACCGAGCGATGGTTGCGACGTGTAGTTGAACTTTAGGTCACGTGAGGCTCGAAAAATCTGCAATATAAACGCTTTTACGTTGTTTCAACTCACTACAGCACTTAAACCAGCGTGATTAAAGAGTTAGAATACAAAAAAAAAAATAGCGTATCAGCAGTCATATTGCCGTTTTTTCCTGCTTCGCGTGACCTAAACTTCAACTACACGTCACAGCCATCGTTCGGTTGATGAAACCGAAACAGCGTCAAGAAGAAATTGAATTATTAATTATTTAGCGGTCGTAGGCAAATGCTCTGTGTGCACCAGTGTCTAACACATCGTTTGAAGGAAGGAAACATGCAAGCAAAAATTTAGTGCCTATAGTCCTTTAAAACTTCTCAGCACCTCGAACCGCTGTGGTGACGTCGTGTATTGGGGCTCGCAACCGTTTTTTCTTTCCTCAGTCGCCGCCACTGGAGCATCTTACGAATCTAGAAAGCGCAAATAATATAATCCAATTTAATGGGTTTCAAGAACTCATTTGATTGTAACTACTCCGTTCCTGTCGGACACGCAACCCTAATACATAAAGGAAAGGTGGAAGCCGCATGTGTGCGAGATCTCATCACTAGCGGCTACCTTGTGGGGCCTTACTACTCTTAAGGGTGTAACTCCGTTTTCTGGTAGTGCAGCCTGGCCGTAGATGTTTTGATCACTTGGGCTAAGTGAGTGATAGCGTGGCGTAGGTCACCTACGCCACTAGCAGCCACCTCTGCCGAGTCTCGTCAAAAGAGTCAGAATCTTGACGCACCGATAAAGCCCTGTCAGTTAATCTCGAACTGAGTACGAACCAGCCTTCAGGCCCTTTAACTCACAAAAAAATTCCCACGTTATCGTTATTCAATTGTGTGGCAATCGTGCTGCCTAAGGATCATAAAAGTCGTCCGGCCTCCGTGACGGCCCGGCGCGAGGGTATGTGGGCTAAACAGCCATCAGGAAATGCCGTACCAGCCCTGCGCGGCGCGCCAGGCATATGGATGTGGCGATTGAGGTGGCACTCAGCACGCATTAGCTCCGCCCAGCCAAGTTTTCGTCCCGTACATTGCGTGCGCGCGAATCCATCGATGTGACAGCCATCAGTGGAGGCGGCGGACAGCACTGATCTGCTATGCAACCTGCTTGCGTGTTTTGCCGAAGCACATGTCATCGCTCACAGCGAAATGATGAATGTGCCTCACGAAATCGGTTAATTGTTTTCGGCAGGCCGCGTGTAGCTGATGTGAATCAAGACTCCTACGCTGTTTCGTTCTAGTTCACTCGCACGAGCTCGGATCTAGAGCTTTGTGCCTTAAGTTACGTGCGAGTACAGGGTTATAGGAGTTTAGAAAACTCAAACCGAAAAGTGTGCTCGCTCAAGTAAGCTCAAGCGGCCGGTTGAGTTGGCTAATTTTGCCGCGTTCGAATTTACGTGAGGCATGCGGGCAGAGCTGTAACTGCAGGCACTGATTAGAAAAAAGTCACCTTGTGTTCTAATCACACTCATATACGTGCTCACTCACTCGCACACAAGCACTCGCACATGCAGTCATTTTCACGTCACACAAACACACACACATGACCCCCAGAGTCACTTTCCAGTGACTCTAGACGCACGCACTCACTCGGATTCACGCCCTGACTTGCTTACTCAGAAGGAAACACCGTGAACACACGTATTACAAGAGAAGAATGATCACAACATGAGCGTCATTCTTTGTTCCCTTCACAATGCACCCCTATCAACTATCTCGAGCTGCTCTGTTACTTCGCACATTGACTCGTTCACTCAGTGAGCCATTTACCAGCTTGATCGGCCATTAACTCTGAGAAGTACTACTATATGCGACACCACGGTATCTTTACACCAAGGTCCTGGCCTGACCGCAGCCCAGTGTTCTTTTTCCTGATTGCTAGAACGTACAGTGCGCACGGTGTCATCTGTGAGTGTGATGGGACTCCTAGCATGATATTGGTTTCAAAAACTACGTCCTCGCATTTTGCGCCTAAATATTGAAGACCCGGCCGGTGCTTGTTTCTAGAACAGTTCCCGTTCGGGTTCTGCGCTAAAACGAGAGAGAGAGACCAGCGCCACGAAGTCGGAACCAACCGCATCAAACAGCGCACACGGCGCAGTCCGCTGCGCTGCAACGTCGTCCTTGGACGCGCTCTCTGCTCTTCGGCGAAACGTCATAGCCAGGCAGAAGTTTGCACACCTTTATTAAGCCAAACAAACAGGGTCTCGATAATCCACAACGTCTCACCAGTAAACAGGGCGTCTTCGCTCGAGGCGTCAAGAGAATTACAGATTAACAGACCGAACTCTGCTCGCTAAAGTCCACAGGTTGCGAAACGAGGCCGAGGAAAGCGGGCGTCATTTGTGTATTGAACTTTTTTTTTTGTTCGCTTGCTTTCTGCGCCTCACAAGAAGATACCATTTTTCTCTCAACTTTATAATCCGGCGGGCGTGCGAGCGGCCTCGAGCGGATGCAAATACGAAGATCTCTGTATCAGGCCAGGAGGAAACGGCGCGGGTAACAACCAGGAGGGAACGACGGCCGCAGAGAGCGGAGAAAAAAGCACAGCGACTGCGGGGACGGCCCTGCAGTCACGCGAGGTTTGATGCATGCGACGCCGTCCTCTTTCTGCCTGTGCTGCCTCCTTCTTTCTCTCTCTCTCTTATTCACTTTCGTTTATATTCAACGTTATTGGTGCCACCATCCATCTTTTTTCTTTTCCGCATATGCACAATTTACCTCTCTCTCCTTTCATTTTCCTCGGCGTCAAACGCCATCGCGAGATAAACAGACCTAAAGCACGAAACAACGGCCGCGCAGTGTGCGTGTTTGTGTGCGCGAGTTTGGTTTGGGGGCACGGTACTCACCTTCCTTGTCTCTGATTTCGCTCATCTCTCGCGCCATCTCACGTTAGGAGCGTTAGCCTGAATAAAACGTCATTGTTGAGCGCCAACAAAGGCGTCCGCTGGTGACGTCTGGCGGCAGTTCTCGAAGTTCAAGAAAAAGATGTGCTGGATACACAATGCCACGAGGCGGGGTTGTGCCAACAAAAATGGCAGCCGTCGAGAGTCCAGCATGCGTGCAGTGTTGCGACAGTGTTGTGCCGCGAAAGGAGTTGCAGGGAGATAAGCCTTCGCCGAACTTACAAAAGGCGTTAGGAGAGTTCTTTTTTGCGGGCGAATCTGTTGAAGTGCGCAGTGTAACGTGTGCTGGTTCGTTTGAACGCTCCGCAAAGGTGATAATGGTAGAAAAGGAAAGCAGCTTATAGGATCCCTGCTTTAATATTTTTTATTGCGAGCATGGACACGATAATTGTAGACATCTCGCAACTGGCACTGTTTAGCAGAAGCTCAGTGAAGGTTAAATTCCCGCAGAACACATGCGTCTTGTCACGATTCGTTTGCGCTGGCCTCCGTAAGCAATTTCTAGATAACTTGCCAATGTGTGGTCATAGCCAACCTCTCATTACATATAAACATAGTTTGTGTGTCCCAGCGTGAAAGCATGCCGATTAAGCAGGCAGTACGATGTCTCAATAACAGCCCAAATGAAATTTTCATGTGCACAGCAGGCATAAATCATTAAGCAAATGATAAAACATTATCATCACATTTCTTTACGCGCGCTCTCCTGTGGCAACATTCCAGCGGTGGTCACCTACGTACGATGACAAGCGTACGGGTTCCCATACATAGTTTTACGGAGGCGAGAACGGCGAATTCTCTTAACAGCGTCGGATTCCACGTTTGGTAAAGAACAGAACAGTGTCATCTGCACTTCCCTGTGCGGCCTGCACAATGCAACGCTCACAGCGTCGCCAGGTATGGAAGAAATTATGCTTATGTGTGCGTGTGTGTGCGGCTTCCGTGTTCAGCAAACTTCTGAGGGCACCTGCACACTGGCAAAGACAACATAGGCGCCACGAAGAAGAACAATATTCCGTTTATTTTGTGAACAGACAATTTTTAATTCTGATCATCGCGCTTGTAATTGCTCCTCAGCAAGTCTGCTGCAGTCATCGTAAAAGTTCACACTGGGGTAATCGGTGCTTCACGTGCACGTCAGGGCTGTACAATTTGAAGCTACGTCCTTCGTGGACACTATCGACACCTCGTCAGCGCAGACAAATGCAGACCGCGTTCTCCCCGTTTCCAGACGCGCTGAGATCGCTAAATCGCCCTGTGCAGTGATCGGGCCAAAACAATTGAACCAAGGTAAAAAACAGCGCTTGGAGCCACGTCGAAGCGAAATGGCTGGCGAAGGCGCGACCTTGACAAGGCCGCCTCGCTCTAACCTCATTTGCCAGCGGTGCAGGCGCGCTCGTGTGCACGCACAGACGCACACGCACAGCGCGATCGGGAGCGCCACGCGCACGCACCCCTGCCGCGGAACGACCACACGCTGCTTATTGGAACACGCCGGGCGGTATCCCCGATTATAGGTTTCACTGAGAGGGTGCCACTCTTTCGTTCACCGTACACTTCGAGGCCGAAAATCGTACGTTTGCTATACGCCTCTGCCGTTACTCTAGGCTTTCTTTTTGCAAGCCTTGTGCGATAACTGTAGGCGGTAAAGTTCGCAATACTGCGCGTCCCTGGCAGTCTGAAACAGCGCAGACGTAGCGCATTGATACTCCGGATAAATACAATGGCAGCGAAGTGTTCAAGGATCCATAAAAAAACGCCAAGGACTACACAGCGCATATAGACGAGACGTGAAAGAAGATCGACACAACAAAGGGCCATGTTCAACATTATAAGCTTGCGATTTTTAAACAAGGAACTCTCCTGTACATACCCGTCCGAAAATGCACAATCTTATCACAGTGATGATGACGATGCTTCACTGGGGCGAAGTACTTGGTGTGTGTTTTGCAGCGCAGCTATCAACGGCTCTTTTACCGGTTGAACGGCTGTGGTGATGTGATGAAAGCACGTGACGAGCCGCAGATTACGTCACTCATGCATCGGTTCTGACTGGTTCTCAGGTTTATGGCTTTACTACTCACGTGACCTCTTCGACGCTTCTCACTGTTTCTCAGAATCATGGCGTCATAATGTAAGAGATATAAGACGGCCCTTGTACCGGTTAGTGACTCCAAACGTCGTTATCCGAAAGAACTTTGGCACTGACAGCACAATGAACAATAACAACTTAAAGATGGTGGCGCCGGGAAATGCGACCACGAGCTGGAGACACAGCTGCATAGACCTCAAGTTGCAAAATAAGGATGTGGTACGACAGTTCTATAAGCGTTCATTTCAGGGACCATAAGGCGCCTGGATGTGAAGGACATTCCTAAAAAAGGGACACGTATGACAAACAAAATTCTAAGAAATAAAAAACTGATCAAGAAAATCAGCAGTGTATGGATATCAATCTTTAATAATTCCGTTAGCATAAAAAGAACTTATTCAGTCACACAGAGCTACCATAATTTATGTAGTGAAGCACTGCCGAGTATCGTAACCGTCCTGTAAGTTTTTTCTTTGCGTCGTTTAAGCCTGATGAAGTTCAGTGATAATTGTGTTGATATTTGATTGTAAGCGAGCAAGAAATAAGAAAATTTTGTATTGACACATATACGTTGGTCTCACACGCGTTCGCAAAGAACGCAAGAGTCGGAGATGTCGAGGCAGCGAGCAGTAACCGACAGTGGCTCTCCAGACTGACAGAACAGAGGCACACGCCGCCAAATTCCCGTCACGCTACACTCGACCACGCGCAGGCTCGGTCTGCCGCGCAGAGACCACCCGCTTTCATTCTGTCATTCCTCGCGCACCGGCGGCGAAAAAGAGAGCGGTGCTACATTAGCCGGGTGTGAAACAATTCGGCCACGCCGCTATGGCCCGAGGGCAGGCACGTCATTAAACGCGGCACCGGACTGCGAGGGCCTTTTTCCACGTAGTGGGGCTAGGCCTGTTTGTCTACTGCGGCGGTTCCCTCGGCGTATTGCCTCCCTGTGTTCTCATGTATGAGCAAGCATTCTTTTGTGGGGCGGAAAGTGGTATGGCTTTAGTGGCGATCGATGGCGGACGCAACAGCCATCACCCGACAGTGTACCCATGACGGTGTACAGAAACCACTTTGACTTGGGCGCACTTAGCATATACTTTCATATCGATACTCTAAAACGTGAAGCCACTAAAGATCTTGTGGACCCTATGGCTATCACAAAATGACGACACGTGCAACCTTTGTCAAAAGTTTAGACCACAAGAGGGCTTGCTTTTTGGTAATGTCGTGTGGTTCTTTCAGCATCCCCAACGCTGCATCTCTCTCAAAGGCGAGAGGAACTCTGGTAATCTACTTTCCAAAGGTTAGGACTTCCACGGATGCTGCAGCAACCCCGCTACACGGCTTAGAAGAAGACCATATTGGGCTCTAAACTTTTGATAAAGTCTGTACGTTCCTTCTCCGCGTGTTAGCTGTAACAACTTGTTGATAAGATCAGCCTCAAGCCCCAATAGTACTATATTATCAGAAACAACACACAGTGAAACGTGAGAGACGCCTTCAATTACCCAGGGAGAGAACATGCAACACCGGTTACGCCCTGTTTCAGATACGTGCCTTGCCTATGATAGTACGTTTTGCAGAGGCAAATCCTTGTATAACTAAGTGACTGCAACGACTGTTTCGCAATCATTATCAGTCACGTTAGTCCACTTCAGGACAAAGGTCTCTCCCGGTATAATCTCCATTTACCGCTGTTTTCCTGGAGCCTTGGCGCTTGAAGGAAAGACTGAAGAGCGGCTGCCAAGCTTCGGCGTCTTTTCTTCATGTACAGTCTGGCAACACCTCGGAAAGCATATTAACCTGATCCCTCCAGCTTAGCATCGGTGTCCCTGGAGTACGTAAAGGTCCCTCCAGTATGGAAGGAAAACAAACCTTTTCCACAAAGAGGCATTTCTTTTTATTTCTCTGCTAAAGTTGAAAGTGACTTTTGGTTATTATATACCAAGACGAAAACTAGTTAGGAAACAGGAAAAAGTGAGCTTGTCGCACATAATTATGGAGTATGTCATTAATTGAATGCTCAAACTTTCATTCTCTTTCATACTGGAAGGACCTCTATGTTTTCCTTGCCTTGGTGCCCACTGAGTCAACAGACCACCGGTTTAAGTAGTGGTCGACTTCAGGCCACGGGAAGTGGTTCGCAGCACTTCAAGCGTGACGCAGCTGACTGCGTTGCCGGCTCGAAGGCGCCACCCTGTATACAGGCGGCGAGCGGGGTATAGCATGACTTGGAATCGGGACGGCGCTCGCTAGCGTTTACGCGAAGGTGGGCCAGGTGACCTCGCTGCACGGAATGAAACGGAAACGGTTTATCGAGCGCCGGGATTTCCCACGCTTCCGCGTAACGGCCACGCCAGCAGCAGCAGCGCCGCAACGGGTGCACTGCCAAAGAAGATTGCATGCGCGCTGCTCACGGGCGCCAGGATGCTGGCGGCAATAATTGAGGCGCCTCGGCCGCTGCGAGACACGGACACAAGGGGCCCGGTGACGCGTTCCAGATGAATTCCTAATTGCGGCCTGGCACACACGTGAGAGAGAGAGAGAGATAAAAAACAATGAGCGAGATGCCGTCGCGAATGGATTCCTAACGGGAGTTCGTGAAACATCCGCATTCCGGTATCCAAGGCGGAGCCGCTTAAGTGGAAATATTTACGGAAATTGTGTGACTCAGTGGCGCGAGCTATCTAGAACACCTCGGCTGATGTCAATGCAAAGATATGGTCGGGCGACAAGGGGTCTCTTTCGTAATTTTCGCGGAAGGGCTATCGCGCCGGGGATCGCGCGATACCGGCGGAGAAATTGTAGAGCGAAATTTGGCAACAGCATAAGCGTCAGCTGAAGTGCGTTAATTACTCCAGTCATTCGTCTGCTAATGTGCGTGGACTTGAATGTTTTATTTTCATTGCGCGCTAACGCTTTGACTCGCATGAAAGTTAGCCTTCGTTTAGTTTCGTAACCGGTCCTGTTGAATTCGTCGCACAAATACATTCGCCCTTTGACATTAAGCCGTCATATGAAGTAACTTCACGTGTTTAAATGCACGATACCACTGCATGTACTGACTATAGGACCTTAAACTACTGTTTGATAAAAGCGGGCGAATATAAATAAAAATGAGCAAGGCAGGTCGGCCTCGAAGGCCGCCTCACAAGTCTCAGCTGTCCTCGAGCGCATTTGCATCAGCGAAGCCAATGTTAATTCGCTTTCTCGATTTGTTCTTTTAGAGTTTGTTAAGTACATTGCATAAGCCGCTCTCTGACCCAGCCTTTCCGTCCTGCATGAACCGCTTCGTCGTCGAGTTAGCGCTTGAGCATTCAGTGCAGTTCTTGCGAGACCTACTCGAGTTAGCCGCTCTCTGACCCAGCCTTTCCGTACTGCATGAACTGCTTCGTCGTCGAGTTAACGCCTGAACATTCAGCAAGCTTCTTGCGAGACATACTCGAGTTAAAAAAAAAAAAAATCTATGCCACGGAGTTTAACTGCAAAGTGCGCGCATACGACTCGTGATGAATTCGCGCGTGCATGAGAGCTATCAACTCCCCGAGACGACTATAGCTTGGGTCGTAACTCTCGACAGTCGTTCCGCCGCTTAATGAGGGCCCTCGCATCTTGGCAAGGATCACCACGCCTCGTTCTCCAAAATCGCGCCCCCGTACGTAGCCCCAGATCACGAGCTCGTGTAATGTCGCTTAGTGACCGATCGGCGGAACACGGGCACAGCGAGGCCCTCCGAATAGGCGAGGCAGTCGTTAAAAAGGCGCGCGCGGTCTGCCAGCGACCGTCAGCTGCATGCAGCAACCCGAATGAAAAGCAGCTTCCCGCCGATCACCTCCCCAAGCGGCGGACTCGTGCGTTGAGAGAAGGAAAGCCGCAATTTGCGCGACGCCGTATCGACGCTGGCTAAACGGTGCCCCGGCTTTTGAGTATTCTGCGAGTGCTTCATTCGCCTAGCCTCGAAAGCATATCGGACTCTCCAGGGCCATTGCAATAGGAAGAAAATTGTGCTCGAATGGTGCACGAAGGAGTGGCGTAATTCTTGCCAGAGTCTGGAACGACCAAAGGTGGTTTCGTTTTTTTTTTTTTCTGCGGTGCTGAGTGTCTGAGACACCTATCGTTTATTCAGATGAAATAGGGAAGGGAGGCAGTTAAGCCGGCCTTTCACACTTCATTCACATAAAGTATAGCCGATAAACCTTTGCGTCAATGTCTGCAGGCAGCCATTTTGAGCAGGAGAGAACATATAAGCCAGTCCATGTCTTTTGTAGTTAAGCCCAAATTTTCGCCACACCGATTTCAGAAGAAAATTACCTCCGCAATAATAATCGCGCAAGGTTTAGTTTCTTATGGTCACCTGCACGCCGACAAAGTTTGTTTCTCAGTGTATACCTCTTCTCGCTCGTTGGCTGCGAAATCGTGACATGCAGATTGCATGCCTCACAAGCGAAGTCTAAGCATATGCATCATAAGCGCAATCACCCAGGATAAACGTAAAGCTCTTTAGAGTTAAAATCGCGGTAAAAAGTGCGACCATCAGTGTTTTTTGTGAGCCGAAAACTTTCAGCTGCATTGCTCGCGAAGCAATACAAGCATATGCGAATGCACAACGAGAAAAGGTTTTTTTGCGTAAGCTAAGTCCAACAGCCGTACTTATTTCCGCTAGATTTAGATACTAAATAGTGAATACCACTACTCGAAAGCAAAAATAAATTTTCACCGTAATTATTTCGCTAAAGCATTGATCACTTGTCTGAAACATTAGGTAATATTCTTGCAACTTTAATTCGCAGTGAAGTCGAAAGCTACCGCGGGGCAACCGCTTCCAGACGCGCGTTGTTGCCACATACGCGCGCACGTGAGGACCCCATGCCTATGGAGGCTGTCGCATTGAGTTCATGTATTCCAATCCAACGCGAATAAGTTGTGAGGCAGAGTACAGATATATTCACGTTTTTTTTTTTTTTTTACTCCATGTGCTCCGCTAAACTCAGGTTCGAAGAGGTTACGTCTATAAGGGTACTGCTTCACACGGAAAAAAAAAGAATCGCTGCCGCTGGAAACGCTCCTTATACCGTGGCTAACCAGTGCACTGCTAAGGTACACAGCAGGCATGCTACACGACTTCCTCTAATTCTTCAACGTCATGTGGCGGTGTAAAAGACTTACTCTTGTTATTATTAGTGTTAGTAGAAGTACTATTATTAGTTTCAAACGAAACCGCCTAGTCTTATTTACAGATGCGCACGAACTGTTCGTTAGGTTTGGCCCTGGAACGTTTTCTTTCCTTTTTCTTTTGTGCGTCGCAGTGAACTACTTCCACGTCAGGTTCAGAGTAAACTAACTCAACCTGTGCTTCACCGCTCTTCTGCTGTGCACCTTCGTGAGTGTTGTTTGTTCTGAAGCGATAGGAAAATGAAAAGCAAGCGAGGCTTAAAGACGTCTCATCGTTGCCTATGTTTATATGTAAAAGATAAAACTCAATGTTACGATTAACCTTGCCAGCAACGTGGTCATTATGCGTGTTGCCTATCTACGGCATATTCTGCCACAACCCGATATTGATTCGTTACCTTTCGTGTAAGATGAAATGGAGTGTCACTTCTGGCATTGAACGAAATTTCGCCTTATGACCCTTGGCATTTCGCATCGAAATTAGCAAGCGGTGTAATATGTGAATTGACCGCCAGGCCACATGTATGCTGGTCCGCTAAGGTATTAAAACGACAGGCTGTGACGCATTATTCGATTAGAGGCTGTGCATTAAAATCGATGTCACGAAGGGAAAACCGATCACTTCACCCCAGGCTAGGCCGCGACCTTTTAAGCAATGCGGTGAAGAATCACTCTCGAGCCGCGTTCACGAACGACACAGGCGCGCACTTCCACACAAAACAAGTCGGCGTGAAGAAGGAACGCGTCGAGCATAGCCAAACACGAGCTCGCTCTGCCATAACAACGAGCTTGAAAGCGCCCAAGCGTTAGGAATGCCGAAGGACGTCGGAGGAAACGCTTTGGTTATATGAACTACTGGCCCCAGGCGGCCTCGGGGACAGCTTTACGCCGGTCTTGCTCATTCAGAGTCCGGGCCCAAACTAGTTGTTCACCTATGGCCCCGTGAGCCCACTTTCGTGTTTGTTCACTCAAGAGGAAGCTTCGCATGTTCTCCTGACAAATCCATGTGCTGAAGGCAAAATGAACACCCCGGGGCAATTTTTTTTTGTATGTGCGCCGCAAAAAAGTTAGCAGAATGTATTCGAATCAGGAGCGAGGAAGTCATTTATTTAAGCATTCTCATCATCCATCATTACATACACTTTAATGCCCTGAGGCAATAAACATCGCTAAAAAAAAATTTACAGCTAAAAAGAAGATGGGCGGCTAAACTTAGGCCTTCGAAAATCACAGGGTCACCACCAGGGGCGTAGCCAGGGGGGGTGGTTATGGGGCTTGCCAACTCTGATGCCAACTCTGATGCCAACTCTGAGTCATGCCAACTCTGATGAGTGTGAACCCGTTGACAGAAGAAGAGCAATAATAGTTTTCAGCCGTGCCTTTACGATGTCTTTACCATGGACGCAACAAGAAGAAGCGTGATGATGGCACGTGTTATAAGGTGCGTGAAGCAACAAAACGAAGTATCAATAGATAATCGCTGGCTTTGTTCCAATCGTACCGCTCCTCATATGACATCACAAAGCCCAACTATTGTTCGGATGCAGTGGTGGCCATAACAGTGCACCTGCATTAGACTAACGCCAGCGGACCGAGATGTTAAAACCTAACGACGTTGGCCTCTTGTCCCTACAGTGGAGGACATCTACATTGCGGCTTTTCACAATAACCGCCAGCAGCATCGCAGACGTGCCCGGCTTGCAAACAAATTCGCATCCTTCATCGATGCATTCGCCCTCATCAGGGTCTAATGTGTGCCCGGAATGCGTAAGAAGACGCGGCGACTGGAACGACCAGTCCTTGAGAGGTGAGGCCGGGCGGTTTGTAGGCGCACTCCTGCTATAGGCTGAACACGGCTGCGCCGGAAGGATGCTCAATCCTCACCCCGCGATCACAGCACGCATTGGGCGCGTGCAAGAGTACAGCAGCAGAGTACTCTTCATGGGGGAAAAAAAAATAAACAGGAAATCAGCGTGAACAAGCTAAAACAGTTGAAGACAATGGCGGTGTAAAATTATTCCCGAGCTATAAAGAGAGACCGAAAGCAGAACTCGTCGCTGACGATGAGGAAAGAACGCTGAAAGTTGTGAACAAGAAAACACTAGTTACGTTTTAACGATAGATAGAAATCAAACCGGTTCATCGCGCCAGTTTGATTATCTACTCTTTGATTCTATAGCCTTGAGGGAGTTATTTGCCGGTACGTCTAAAAGGCATTAGACCGTACGTGAAATCATTAGAGTGCAGCATAGGGTATACCGGGGTTACATCTCGTCTAAAGATGACGCTTCGCGCTTCGTTAATCATATGCGGAAGAGAAGCCATCACAAAACAGGCAGCTAAAAGCGAGATATTCAACATTTACAGCGACAGGTTATCAGAACTACAACACGCTGACACCAAACAGACTCGTCATTAAGGTAAGAGCGTTCTCGCGAACATGGAAGATTAGATAGCTGAAAACGGTTCCCCAAATACAGCAAAAACCATCCCTCGTGCCAATTCGGCTATCGAAATTGCGTTCTATGCTGCAGAAACGCCAAATAGGTATTTACTAAAGTGGCAGACAAACAGACTAAAGGTTGAGGTCGATAGAAGAGGGCCTCGCCATAGCCACTAATGTACTGCGGGACTCAACTGAAAATGTATGCATAATGAATGAGTCCCTTTGTAGTGATCATCCATTTAGAAAGGTACTAATTTAAATTTCCAAGTCATGGCCGCCGTAGTCATCACGCCAAGAAATATCTACCTAGTCCCCATATTGAGTCGTAAAAGCGAGCGAGGACTGAGCTGATGACCATTCTCTTTCCTTGATCTTGTAAGCAAGGCACGCCCATGAGTGAAGTCAGGAAAAGCGATACATCAGTGCAACCATCAAAGGTGTTTGCTTTGCAGTTTCACAGCAAATCTGCTCATTTCCCGGAACATTTACGGTATGGGTCGAAAGTGAGGCATGTCCAAGGGGTCAAATGCATATTTGATATACAGTGCGAATATCCTTATAGGCAACTGCTTTTCTGTGAATGAAAAACGCATTGGGAAGACAGGTTGATCTGCGAGAAGTTCCTATCTGCCATGTCTGCATGACAATGACTTTAACTTCCGGTGACTTTAACTTCCCTTCCATTAACTGGTCAAATCCCGCCTCAACCCTATCCAAAAACAATGCTGAAAGCGACTTCGTAAACACATGCCTTAACTTTGGACTAACACAAGTAGTTTCACAGCCGACGCGGTCTGGCATAAATTCACCCAATACGTTAGACCTGATACCTACAACTCAATCTGACAAGCTTTCCCCAATCACATACTTGCCTGGTCTTAGCGATCATTCTGTTGTTCATGGTTCCTTATACTGTAACTTACTGCATCCATCGAAAATAACAAAAACAATAACACTTTATGAGAAAGGCAATTATTCTGCAATTAACACAGCACTCGAAGAATTTTCCATCTGGCTTCTTCGTGACTTTTCGATACGCTCTGTAGAAACTAACTGGTTGCTGTTCAAGAATAAAATACGTGACCTGGTACTAACATACATACCCACTATCACTGTAACAGAAAAACAGTCATCACCATGGTTCAATCATGCGCTCAAACGCCTCAATAATAAAAAGAAAAGACTTTTTCGCTCTGCTAAACGAACTAACACGCAGTGCACCTGGCAAAAGTATTACGCTGCAGAAAAGGAATTCGAATCACAAGCTAACAAAACAAAGCGCCATTTTTATTCTGAAATTCTTCCGAACATGATAAAAACTAATCCTAAAAAATTCTGGAATACGATTAACCCGAAGCGCTCTCAGCCATTAAAACTGTACGACAGCCAGAATTGTCCGATTCCAGACAGTCAAGCAGCCGAAGAACTTAACACCGCATTTTGCTCTGTTTTCACAAAAGAACCTGATCATAATTTACCAGATTTTCCCCAGTGCCACCATTCATTCATGTCCGACATCACTTTTAATGCCTCCGGTATAGCCAAAATAATTGAATCACTAAAGCTAACATCCTCATCCGGAGTTGATGGTATCAACACTAAAGTACTAAAAAGCACAAAAACTGTTGTAAGTGTGATCCTATGCAATATTTTTCAGCAGTCATTGTCATCAGGAGTGGTGCCGGAAGACTGGAAAGTGGGCAAAATAGTTCCAGTCCCGAAAAAAGGTCCTTCACATTTATGTTCCAGTTATCGTCTCATTTCACTAACAAGTGTTTGTTCCAAGGTAATGGAACACGTCCTGTACTCTCACATAGTGAAATTTTTAATATCTGTTAATTTTTTCAATCCTAGACAACATGGCTTTCGCAAGGGCCTCTCATGTGATACACAGTTAGCTTCATTCATAAATGACATAAGCTCTAACCTAGACCTGAACATACCTGTAGACGCGCTGTTCTTAGTTTTCGAAAAGGACTTCGATAAAGTTCCCCATCAGAGACTACTACTTAAACTCTCAAGATTGTGCATTAACCCCCTTGTATTAGATTGGATTTCTAATTTCCTTACGAACCGAAAGCAATTTGTGTACGCTAACAACCGCTCCTCGTCTTTTTCTCCAGTCCTCTCCGGAGTCCCCCAAGGTACAGTACTCGGACCATTGCTGTTTCTAATTTATATTAATGACCTGCCTAGTAACATATCCTCTAACATCCGCCTTTTCGCAGACGACTGCGTACTTTATCGCCCCATCCACACCACCTCTGACTCTAGAATTTTACAGGATGACCTTAAACGAATTGAAACTTGGTGCGGCAAATGGTTAATGTGCCTAAACACTAAGAAAACGTCTTTGCTTTCTTTTCACCGTCGGAAAAACTACCAGGCATCAAGTTACACCATTTGTGGCTCGGTAATCTCATCTGTCCACTCTTACAAATACCTTGGCGTCACCCTTTCAGATACACTAACCTGGTCAGAGCATATAATGAACATTACTAACGAAGCCAATCGCACTCTTGGTTGCCTCCGTCGAAACTTGCGCCTAGCCTCTGCATCCGTGAAAACACTTACTTATCTTACATTTATCAGACCTAAAATAGAATACGCATGCTCAGTCTGGGATCCCCATCAAGCTAATCTTTCTAACACCCTCGAAGCTCTACAAATCGCGCTGCAAGGTTTATTTTCTCAGACTACTCCTATCATTCCAGTGTCACTGCACTCAAATCACGGGCTAATCTTACTAATCTTGAAAAGCGACGCTGCATCTTCAGGCTGTGCCTTTTTCACAAATTCTACCATACGCCACTCAATGTTTCAGCAATCTTACCACTTCATCGACAGTCAAGCCGCACCAGCCATCCTAAAGCCGTCTATCCGCCCCCAGCACAGACCACAGCCCATCTTCGTTCGTTTTTTGTCCAGACCTCTCGGGACGGGAACAAACTGCCTGTCGACGCTGTGCACCACTCCGACCCACATTCCTTCAAGACTGCCATCGAACCACTCTTCACTTGAACATTATGCCCATCCCTCATGTAATACCCCACAACAAGGGGCATTTGAGGTACTAATAATAAATAAATAAACAATGAAGGTATCTTTTAACACGCAAAGCGCGAGCCCGTCGAAACTGAATAGTAATAGCAAACAAGTCAGACAGGCACCACAAGCCTATGTGAAATGACGGCGAAGCTATATCGTGGTATTTACGTGTGCCTCGAAGTGCTCGTAAATACGACGATATTGCACCTTTCATCTTGTGATCTCACGCTGCATTTTCCGTCATGCAAGCGTTTTTCACAGGCTCTCCCCATCAGTGGGAGCGTTAGCTTTAAAGACAGCAGAAATTTATCTCGATCCATGTGAAAACAAGTAGATATGCAATGTTTAACAGTATACGCTAATAAATATGAAAAGAGCGCACTGTGAAGTCGCAATACGAAAGCGAGTGGATTGAGAGAAACAAATAAATGAAATAAAAGAAGGGGGGACAGCAGGCCCTGGTGATCCCGTGAGAGAAGGCGGAGCATAACACCAAGCAAAAAAAAAAAAAACAGAGAAAGACTACGTAATGTTTCGGGACCCTGGCGAAACACAACGCAAGTGTGGTCACTACCGCCAAGGGATGACGACAGCCGGATGGCAGCACGTTCTCTCTGACCGAGGTTCGCGTGCCACGTCAAGCATCCTCATCAGTTCCACTCGAACGGTTCCGATGGAGGCGATAAAAGGCATTAACCCAATTACGAGAGTCCTGCGTTCGCAATCGGGTCACCAGCGACTCCGTCCGGCGTCCGCATGCAAATGCTCCATTGTCACGTCGCCGCAGCCCCGGAGCAACGAACTCTGTTCCCACGAGGAAATCTCAATCAAGCGTGCGGTGGTACACAGTCACAGCGCTCACGTATATGTGCTCTCAGGAAGGCCTACTGGCCACAAACAAAGGGTGGACATAGACAAGGGTTGATGTCAACCATGCCCGTTATATCAGAGCAAGGCCCTTGCGGAGTTATGAACTGTCATGAGAGAAGGCATATCCCATTTATGTCACGGTAACTTTAGAAAATTTATCCTGGCATGTGTCTCTCCTGAAATGATACCATAGCAGCTGTTCTTTGACTCAGCTTCCGGCGTTTCGATCGTGTTTTGCGCGAGCTCCAACCAATGTCAACACGCTGCTCCACATTTCTGCTTCAAATGAACCTTCCTGTGCAGTCCAGCAAGATTGATTTTTTTTTTTTTTTGCACAGTATGTAAATATGCAAACCGCCTCTTAGCCTTTTAGAAAACCCAATGAATACATATACATATATGTATTTTTCTGCTGTTTATGCCCAAAAGTCCATCGAGTGCATCTTCATACAAAGCGCTAGCATCCACTGCCCTCGAAGTGCCAAACTGTCGCGGATAGAGCACGAAAAAAATAATAAATGACATGAGGCGAGAAGCAAGAAATAAAAATAAGAAGCACTGGATGTCCTACAAGGAATCCAAGGTCCCACGAACAAAGCTGCGTCGTGCGGACAAACATTTCCGTTTCTCTGCGCAGTGTACGCGCGTATCGTCTATAGAAGCGTTGCAGCGTCGTTGCAACAGAAGCGCGGCGACGGCGCGACAAGGTTTTCCCTCGTGATCACCCAGCCGGCCAGGGTTGGAGAGCACTGCCGCACGCTAACCATTGTCCTCGGACCGCCGATACAGAGTCTCGCTTTCGCACTCGCTCACGCTGTTTCTTCAGACGCCGCAGCGCTCACGGACGCATACCGCGCCGTGTCAGTCAGGATACGTTAGGTTCGTCAGGCAGCCCCGCGAGCGCTATAAGAGAAGCGGAGCTGAACGCGTTTCCGGTCAAGGATAGCTCGCGCGATGTTTTGACACGAACGTGCGAAGCGAGTGGTTTCGATTCGAGATGCGCGCCCAGTGTTCAAGGCTTTGCTGGACTTGGAATGCGAATGCGGTAGCGTAGCGCCTTGGACGTCACTTGTATTCGCAGCTTTTTCTTTTTATTTATTTTGCCATCAATTTGTGCCTCGCGTATTTTTTAACTTGGTCCGGCCGTGCAGGTGAAAGCACGAACAAAGGGAATGGTCCGATTAGTCTGCAAACAATATTAAGAACTTTCAAGGAGTGAGTTGGCTGTATCGCGCGTTTCTTGCCTAGCATCTTAATTGCGTAAAGATACGCGGACGGGAAAAACGGTAACGATTCAGAAAAGTCTTGGCAACCATCTTTGCTTACAACTTGCATACAGTCCGCACAGCCTAAAATTTTAAAATTCAAACATACATAATTCGCGGACTGTACACCCGACATTACGGTACTCTTCTTTTAGAGAACAGTCTTTAATTAAACAAAGAAAAATAAGATGCAGCTATCCAAGCTAGCATACAGGAGTGCAGCAGGAGCAAAATGCGTACTTTCGACGGAGCGCAGTCAATCGCATTCTTCAGCGTCTAAGTGCACTTTTCTATCCGGTGACGTCACGCCCCTGCAGTCATCAATCTGGAAGAGAGGAGCGGGGCGCAGACTGACCAAAGCACCTCCGAAGGTTACGCTACGTGCTCCCTACTCAAGACCCGTATGAGCTCTCAGTGAAGCGCGATCCGCAGCAGTGCTATACACCGTGCCTCGCTCCACAGACGGCCGCGCAGACACTTCACGGCGCCTACGTTGTTGGCAAAGGGCGAGACAACCGACTCACCTGGTCAATGTTACCGCGCAGTGCGCGCTGGATCGCCGAAACGCTCGCGTCTCGGACGCGGCCGAGAACAAAGACAGACGAGCAGGAAGCGAGAAAAGGGGGAGAAGGCGCACCCGGCTGTCACAACACGCGTCGCCTACTACGGTGCAGCTCCTTGTCACGGCCCCGCTTGTCGGGGGTGTCGTGTTTGCCCAGCGGTTCACAAAGAGGTCAGCAGAGCAGGATGTCGTGGGCGGCAGAGACGCCCGTGGCCCTGTCAGGCGCCGGAGAAAGCGGACTCCCGTGCAGGCCTGCTCGAGAAGCGCGCGCTCTCTCTCTCTCCCTTTTAACTCTGCCCCCTTGAACGGGACATCTCCGTTCGAGCCTCCTTCGCAAGAAAAGAACACCCTGTTTCTTTCGTTTCGTCTCTTTTGAAGTTCTGCGAATGACATTCTCCGAGGACGACAGCTGCGCTCCGACGATGATGAGCCTCAAAAGCATGCGTCGTAATAAAACGTTAGTTCCTTGTTTACTTTTAAGTGGACTGGCCTGTAGTTGCTCATGCATTGATGTTGATGTTGGTGCTAGAGGTAGCGTTCATCTAAGCATTGAAGTTGGCGTAGTTTAAAGGTTTATTCTAAAAACAAAATCCTGTTGAGCAGCACCGTTTGGTTACGGAAAGTGGAGTCGGGTCAGTCTGTAATCAGTGCCATCTCTCTTCTTTCCATGAACACCACAAAAAGTCTTGAGAGGGAACCTGCGGTTCAAGGACGGTTCAAGGATGTCAGCGTACCTGTTTGTCTAGCTAATTGAACAATTGACTGGTGTGAGTGTGAACCAAACAAAAGTATCTGCAAGTGCAGCACTCAGGGTTCTGAGAATAATGGATGACAGCAACACAGCAGGAACCCTGTGATGAGGATCACATTTGGCAAATCGAGTGAGGGAACGTGATAGAACACCAAGGCATTTCTCTCTCTCTCTCTCTCTCTCTCTCTATCTCTCTCTCTCCCTTACGGGACGAGAAACCGGCCCACATGACCCCCGGGATCACATTACCATCAGCCAGTGGAAGAATGTGGAATTTTCCGGCACATATTACGCCGATGACGTCATAAGTCACCGGGAAAGTCCCTGGCACAGCTAATTGTGCACAAGGTACTGTCATATATCATTCGGAATACATACATAGCCGACGTATCTTCGCAATGTCCTGATAAACCGCGAACTTGTAAACCACCTGGATTCGTAAATCTCCAGAAGAGTGGCACTAACAGCGCACCTTTCGAGTCAGCCCCTACTTGCGTCAAGACAAGCGTTCCTTTTCTGGCGACCTTGCATAGCTGTGTCGCACGTCAACGAGGTGATCGAAGCAGTTCGCCGTCACTCTTGTTGGTGACACGCCCTTTCATGAACTCAAGGCACGTATTGTGTCAACAACAGGAGGTTTAACGCGGGAACGAACTGCTTTCGCGGCATGCGGCAGCACTCCTGTTGACAGCGATTTCTTTTTCTTTTATTTTCATTCCTAGCATTCAGGGCCATTAGTGTCTTGCGCTTTTCGCACTTCTGTTTGCTTTTCCGGTTACTGCGCCTTATCACCGGGTTTTAGAGGCAGCCAGCGAGCGTATTTACTACATGATGATCGAAGCAGTACTACAGTCTGGCCGCAGCACGAAATACAAAACAAAAAAATGAATGCAAGCCTTCGTCTTGAGTCTCGAAATATTCACGTGTTAGCCACAACGTGCCCTCATTTATTGCGCACGCACCACAGACGTTTTCGCATTCCGCGCATTAGAAAATACTGCTCGTGACGTCAGGAACTGGAGCCTCCCGCTCAGAGTTAGCGGAAGGTCATCAGTGTTACTTTTTCATCGCAGGTAGTCAGCACCCCGCTGTGAAGCGCCCATAATTCTTATTTCCCGCTTTTCCTTGTTGCTGCCCGTGGAAACGATAAAAAGGCCGGCGAGGCCCATACGTTCCAAAGCCAGAGCGTTAGTGTGGCAACCATTCCAGCAAGGAGAAAAGAAAAAGCAGGCGAAGAGACGGGGACGTGGAAAAGGAAAATGTGAACTAGAAGCTCACACACAGGGGCTCAAAGCGGCGTCTCGCGTTACCAGCTGCGTTGAGACCCTGCGTCGCATTACCAGCAGCAGCAGCGGTTTGTGATGCCCATCTGCAGTCCTTAATGCCTGCCTTTCCGGGCAGAGCTGCCAAACTTCCGAAGGGAACGTACCTCAAAATAACTGCTTCCGAAAGGAGGCCGCGACGCGGCGCTGTGAGACTGACAGCTCATCCGGGGATGGAAAAGAACAAAAAAGCCAGCCACGAAGCAAGCACGTATACCAAGGACTAGGCAGGTTTCTACAGGCCCAATGGAATGATGAACTTTGATGACCGTTTCAAATTGCGCGCGCGAGGTCTCTCGTTCAGTGCGCACCCGCCAAGGAAATCCTTTATATACCGCTGTTTCTTTTTATTAAGCGCCCGCAATCGGTTCTTTCCATATTCGACACTTCATTGCATTGCGTTACATTCTGACCAGAAGCAAATTTTTTTCTCAGCCATGTCCAATCAGAGCCGTCAATCTTCCGAGAGTAAACACACGCACGTAAAAAAGCCCGGCTGCTGGAATTCCAATTCGGTGCCAACACCGCGCGATTAAGACGTTGCCGGCTTCTTGGCGTGAGGGAAATGTAGAGGCGCAGCGTTTACGCGCCAGTATACAGGAAGCCATTATCGCACGGCGATTATGACCGCTAAGCGCATGGTCGAACAAGGCGTGCCATAGCGGGGCCTCCTCGGATGGGAAGGTCGTGCTTCAGAGTTATTGTTAAGCGGCGGACACCGGCCGGCACTTCGCGCTAATTAGTTGCCTCCTCACGTGCGACCGCGTTCAATGTCGACCATTATACCGCTGCGGAGAGGAAAACAAATAGACGCGTTTTTGGGGAGCCCACGCGTGCATCAAGCAACGCGCGTGCGGTTCTCATGTCCTTGCAGGGCGCAGTATTTCCGAGGATTTTGTGCAACCTTGCGCGGAATGGTCAGGAAATGAGAGAATTAAGGGGCGCTCATAGGTTGCTTTTGGCTTCTGGCTTCTGGTTGTGGTGCTCGCTGACGAGGCGCGCGATGGGGCGAACCTTATCTCGATGTCCTTTAATTGTATACTTATCAGTGTGTCCTACAGAAGTGGAAATGTATATCCTTGATGTGCAGTACTGCGTCCTTTTCTTATCTGTCTCTATTCTCTAAAGGTATTGTCAGGCTAAGTAGAACGTGTTGTAGGCTCGTCCCGTACCCTGTCTTGTGTGTGTGTGTGTGTGTGTGTGTGTGTGTGTGTGTGTGTGTGTGTGTGTGTGTGTGTGTGTGTGTGTGTGTGTGTGTGTGTGTGTGTGTGTGTGTGTGTGTGTGTGTGTGTGTTTCGTGCAACTGTCATGTCTGAAGTACTGTAAGGCGTCAACTTTCGCAACCCGAACTAACTTCCGGGCTCAGCACATGGTATTGTTTCGCACGACAGCTTCGAAGAATATCATTAAGAAGCCCTAGCCTTATATGCGTTTACGTGACCCTAAATATGAAGCAACTGGAATTCCTGTAGATGTCGCCCGTCCTGAACAATCAGTGTAACAAAAGAAAGTTAGTGTTCCATTATAGAAACCTGAATTTGGTGGGAAAGAGGTGCAGGGGCGGTAGTACTGAGCAGTGTGTCATCGGCATGAAAGAGGGAAAAGTAAGGCAGTTTGTGGGGTTTAACGTCACGAAGCTGCTCATCAGCTATGAGAGAGGGTCCAGTGGACGGCTGCGGATGAATTTGTACCATCTGGGGTTCGTTAACAGGCACTGACAAATAAAGCAAAAGAGGAATAAGGCTGCATGCAGCAAACGGAAACTAACATGCTCAAGGAATCGCTATAACGAGGTCAAATTAAAAAAAGAAAACGCGAGCAATGGCGGCAGTCTAGCGAGCTATTCTGCAAGCGGCGCTCCGAATGCTTCTGTTCAGCAGCTTGGTACACATTCCAGACAGGCGTGAACGCGTGCGCTGGCTAAAGCAAGCGTCGCAGGCGCGAATCCATTTCGCACTCTAGTCTCGGACCAATGGGCCTCCCTTTACGACGCGAACTGCCTTAAACGGAGCTGCTTTATCTCGCGTAGCTCGCTGACGCGCGGGATGTGACGGGGCGGCTGCTTTCCTTATGGTGACCGGAAGCCCGTTTGCAGATGTGTCTGGGGCGGCGGCATAAATAGGTCCACGGCCGCACGTAGGTGTCCGCCGCGAACGTGGACGATAAACGTATCCACCTCAGTGCACGCTCGCGAAACAAAAGCAAGCGGCGGCGCAGACAAGTGGAGGCGAACGCCGGCACGCCCCGCTCCGCTTCACCTTCGGGGCGGCAGCTGAAGGCTGTGACCTGAATCAACAAAGCGACGTCGTCGCCCGCGGCGCAGCAGCACGCGTCGCCTCGCGGACCGATCTGCCAAACGGCAGGGGCGATCCCTTTCAATTATGTAACACGGTAGAGAACTGGCAGGCAGAGAGGTATCAGTACACAGTGCTCGCCCCTGCAGCGCTGCAACCGCACGTTGTTAACGCTGAGCAAAGGGCCGAGACGGTGATAAGCACTTCGATGCACGAACTGAAATCGAAGGTGGGGCAGGTTGGCTCTTGATGATAAATGCAATGAGGGCGACAAAGAGGACAAGCGGACAGCACTGCAGCGCTGGTCTCGTTCTTAATGAGTGTTATCTATGCCTTTCACGAAGTCTATAGTAGCCAGGTCAACTTGGTACCCCACATCTTAGATATAGATCTAATGTTGAAATCGAAATCTTTGATGCGCCGGCAGGTCATCCCACCGCAGGACAATGGAAGCCAAAGCTCCGCAAAAAAAAAAAAAAAATCCAGCATCTGACAACTCTTCTTACCAACAAGAATGCATCTATCACAGCGGTATGGGCCTAGTGGTCTGAGCATCCGCCTCGTTTGCGGGAGGTTCGGGGTTCGATCTCCAGTACCGCCGGATACCTATCGGTTTTAAGCGGGTACAAACTTGGGGCCTGGTGCTCGGCTTCTCTGGGGTGAAATGCATGGAAAAAGAAGTCTTTCTTTGACCCCATCTTGTGCAGACAAAAACGCCTTGTTCCACGGCGCTTTTTTGGCCCGAGGTGCTCTTGGGCCATTGAAATTCATCGCTGTCACTATCATCATCTTCAAGAATTTCTCGGTATTCATTCTTGGGGGGAACTGTTGCGACTCCACTGTAGGTAAAACACAGGCTAATAAGTAGGCATAAAGAACTACGATTGAATGCAAGCATGTAGCGCAGCATACGAAATTCGCGAACCTCACCAGAACTAAATTCAATGCCAGCCACTATGGACCTAGAATAGAGTCTACCACACAGCATTTTGACGATGCGAGAAGTGTAAAGGCAACCGTATTGACAGGCGCTCTCGCAGTCGACTATGACGCTCCTCTAAAGACTTCGCAGTTCAGCTCGTCACGTGATCAGCATGTGATGCGCGACGTCATTTAAGGCGCGCTAAAAACACCAGCACACTACACAATGCACTCTGCTTATCACCTGCTGTCTCCAGAAAAATAAAAAAATAAAGAAACTCGAGTCGCATGGTCTTCAGTAAGCAAGGATATAAATAATTCGAAAGACGTCAAGGGACCAGAACTGAGAGGAGCGAAGATCGAAGATGTACTCGTATGCGCAGTAGGCGGTCCATGTTTTTCTTTCTTTTTTTTTTTTTGTCTGCCTGCCTGCCTGCCTTAGAAACGCATGGCGCTTCCAGAGTAAATCAAACATCCGACTTGCTTTTAGTTTCTATCTTCAATATTTGAACGAACAGCTATTCCGGGAGATTCTTAACACGTGTGGTCATAAAAAAAAAAGCAAGAATTCCCAACTGGAAAGAAAAGAAAGAGGGCATATGCAAAGGAAAGGATGGCATCGGACGATGCAGGGCGAAGCATAGCCTCGTTTGCCTGCCTGCCTGCCTCCTTTAACAGAGCAGCGAAGTGCGAACGGTTCACAGTGAGCGAAAAGAAATGCGCGCGAGTCGTTCGCAGCTGTTGCATAAATTCTGCCCGCGTCCCGATGCACGGCAATGCCACCGACACCGACGTGCGATACGCCACTTTGGCGGATGCAACGGTGTATAAGCGTCGATATCTATCTTGGTCGAACCGCGCAAGCGCGCCAGCCTCGTCTCTTCGGTGGCATTGGCGACCGATAGGCGGAGACTGCAGCGCTCGAAACGTGCCCGGGTTCGACAATGCGTATCGATGAGATCTTTCCACAGGACGCGAGCGAACCCGGCCGTCGACAGGACGTCCCGCAACCGGCAGCGTGGTATATACACATACACACACCGTGCCACCCTGTCTCCCATCACACGGAAAAAAACCGACGAGGTCCTAAGCATATGGCACACCGAACGCCGAGTCATTCTTCACCTCTCGAAGCGTATAAATCTTGCGAAGGCCGGCGAGCCGCTTATTATTGCGTCGGTATGGATTTTGTCCCCCCGCGATGCAACTGTCGATGCGATGTCCGTGGTTGCGGGAGCACGAAGCGCCTCCGCCCCTCCGGCCCCGCTCCGTGACACGGGTGCACCGTATCGGTTGACACATTTGAACAACGACGGCGACGGCAGTTGGGCCAGCTCGTTCTGGCCAGCCTCCGGAGGCGATAGGTTTTGTGGAGCAAGGAGAGCGACGAGCGCGCGCTGATCACTCTCCCTTGCGATGGTCTCGTCTTGTACACCTTGCGGCGCTGTAATATGGAGCAGCGGCGCGATCGTTCTGCTCCAGCGAAGGGCTGTTCGGCATGTGTTTTGCCCGTTGGACTGCCTGAGAGAGACTGCTCGAGCAATGACACGCATGTCTGCGCCGTATGATGGGACATGCCTGTAGCAACGCATGGTAGTTTTAAGCATGCTGTGCCCGTCTGCTCTTGTTTCGCAAGCGCCTAGAAACACTCACAAGTGCTATGGAAGAAGGTAGGCTATGTGGTGAAATTCAGACAAATCCATAAAATAAACAGATACTGTATCCAGGCTGTGCGTCTGTCGATGTCGTACATGATTTTTTTTTTTGGGACATAGCTGAAGTCGCTGTCCGTCTTTTTATCTCCAACCGAAAACTGTTTCAAAATACATTTTAAAAAATCCAATATGGGAATATTTTCTTCGATAAACGTCGCAATGTGAGCACTAACTGCTAAAATTCCTCGGTGTTGCTGCCGGTGTTATTCGTTATTTTCAGTGTAAAGTATTTTAAAGGTCACTATCCTAACAGCTGCGTTGTCCCATGTTCGTGCGACGGGAGGCGAATATTCCTGGCTCACGGCAAGCATGTACTAAAGCCCACCACTCGCGGGACTCCCTTCAATGTTATGCACGGCCGCTACGCAGACTACGCGGTGTCTGAGGTGCCGGGATCTAAAAATAAATCTGCTCCCCACGCCTGGCCTTCGTGTGCATCTCAAACGCTAACCGTAATCATCATCATCGTCGTCGTCGTCTTAATCATCAGCGGCAGCAGTCTAACTATGCGTCCACTGAAGACAAAGGTCTCTGCCACTGATCCCGAATTAATCCTGTCCTGCACCAGGTGCAACCAGCCTATCCCCACAAACCACCATCCCCTCCCTCCGGCTAAGTTCACGTCTCTTTAAAACCATGCCGTTAACCGAAGGGACCGCGGTTATCTTCTCTCGAAAGGAGGATCAGGCGAGTAGCTGATCGTTCAGCAAGATGTTACCGGATATATTTCAGCCGTCTCTATAACACCAGTAAAGCAACGTTCTTTGTACAGAATAGAAGCACCGTGGATCGGTTGAGCGATACACAGGTCTATTCAAGGCACTCCCACGCCCGTCCTTCTCGAAGCAGGCATCCGTACAACCCTGAAAGCAGTATTCTTCGATCGTACGTGCTCTAGCAAGAGGCAGTGCAGAGGTGTGAGAAGCGCAACGCACAAGCTCCGAGCAACGGCGCCGCCGCGCTGTCAGAGAGCTGCGACCTCGACGGGATCGCAATGTATAGCGCGTGCAGAGGGCACACGCTATACTGCATCCGAGGAAAAACAGCTGCGCTCCCACAAAGCGCACTCACGTATACGGGAAGAAAGAAGGCCGAACGACGCCGGCGACGTTGCTTCCATGTGAAATGATAACACTTCGCCATTTCCCGTTTTCTGTATAGTTCCTTTTTTTTTCGAGGATAAGGACCGAGGCGGGCGGCCAGCACACAGACGCCGCCATCCGTGTCGAGGTGAATCCGAGTCGAACCGAGCGGCGCGCGCGCTCTTCTTTTGTCTGCGCTTCCTTCACGCTCGCGGCCCGACAATCTCGATATCTCTTTCACTTCCTTTCAGTTCTCTCTCTCTCTCTCACATACTTTTTTTTTTTTGCGACCCCGTATTCATGAGAATGCCGGCTGCGAACGTTTCCTTCCTTTCATCAAGGACCCTCAGGCAGCGCTGGCATGGGAAGGATAACTCGCGCTTCTCTAATCTTGGCTGTGGAAAGCGTGCTTCGTTTCAAATCTCGCAAAAACCTTCCCCGGTCGTAGATCGGGGGAGTCTTCGCCACCCGCGCAGCGGGACGAGCGAGGTTGGCGAGGAACGAGTCTTTAGATGGAGTCGATGAGGCGCTGATGAAACTCCGGAGGCACGCTGATGCCTTCTCATGATTATTGATTTGCATGTGGACGTCCGCCCACGACAGCTACTGACCTCCGTAGCCAGGATAGTGTGTTGCGCGCTCGCGCTGCTTGCAACGTTTTGTCACGCGTAGCATCTTACTGTCGTGCAGTCACTTCAACGGAACAAAGGCCGACTATGGTCTTTGTTGTGCAACAATCGACTGTTAACAACATCCGCGTTGGAAACACCAGGTTCGACAAATCGATGAGGTAGTGATGAGTGACTGTAGGGGATAAACGACTTTTGCGTTTCATTTCGTTGTCCACAGCACGTTTCATTTAACAAATCATCATCATCATCATCATGGTCTTCATCAGCCTGACTACGTTCATTACAGGGCAAAGGCCTCTCCCATGTCTCCAATTAACCCTGTCCTTTGCCAGCTGCGACCACCGTATCTCCGCAAACTTCTTACTATCATCCGCCCACCTATCTTTCTGCCGCCCCCTGCTACGCTTGGCTTCTCTTGGTGCCTTCGCATTGCATGCCCTGCCCAAGTCTATTCCTTCCTCTTTATGTCGACAAGGATGTTTCGTTACACAGCTGCAGACCCGTACGCACCAGACAGACAACGTTTACCAAACAGACCGGTTGTATCACATGTATGTGTCTGGGAAGTAAAAATTGTTTTCTTGCAAAAATAACCTTTCTTTTGTAGAGAAAACAGTTGGATGGTGTCGCTGAAGGAGCAAAACAGCACGGCGAACAGGACTACAATGGCACACTTTCCAAGGCAGGCAACGAATGCGTCAACTGTAAACTGTTTTGAAAGCGGTGTGGATCATGTGATGTTTTTCAAAAGCGATAAACATGTCCCTGAAGAGAGTGCTCCATACAGAAAAAAAAAAAAAATGTTTTGTCGCTTTTCCTGGGACGTCAAAGGCGGACAGCCAACCGTGAACGACCGAGATCTATGAATACTCTTGTAGAGGGCTCCGCACAATTCACTTTTGTAGCGTAAATATCTTTTTCGATCTTTTTCCGGCTGACCGAGCATTGGCGGCATATTTTATTTTATTTTTTTCATTGCAAGTGTGCCAAATGGCATAGGTATAGGAAGGGGGATGGAGCTCAGCCTTGTTTTTCACAGTATAGAAAAAAAAGGGGGGAGGGGGTAGATCTCTATATATGGTGACTATCACGGTAAAACTAATTTCAAACACATCGTTATCACCATCATGGTTTGACCGGTCGTACCCAAAGCATGCCGATGTCGGAGTTTAATAATGGAACAAAATATGCTCGCTTCACCCTTCGATGCATACGTGCACGATCAGCACACACCCGCCCACTTTATCATAACGTGCATAGTTTTTGTTTTGATTTTTTCTGGGCGCTGCAGCACCTTATGCACGAAAGCAGAATGCAGAACGGGGTGATGAAAAAAATAGCGAGGGCGCAACGCGGCGGTGGGTGCGAAACACGGGGAATTAAGGCCGGACAACACGCGCGGGAAAAAAAAAAGAAAAGAAAGCGAGTCACTGGAAGCGGCCGGACTCGAGAGAGACTCTCGTAACGGTTTGGCGCCATTGTATACGTCGTCCCCCGCACTCGGCGGCGAGAGCGTTATCACGAGGAAACGCTTAAGGGGCCGAACACCGCGGTGCGGCACGCGCGCTATACGGGTGAGTTGAGGCTGTTGTTCCGGTTTACAGCGCCCATCGACTTACGTAAATACTCGGGGAAAAATTCGGGTCACTCGCGTCGCGCGCAGCATTTCGTCATAGCGCCTACACGGCGGCTGGATGGGAAGGGAGGAACTTTCTTCTCCTGTCGCCGCGACGGAAAGGGGCTCGGCGGCCCGGCGTCCCTTCGATCGCCGCTGCCGATTGCAGAAGTCGCCGGTTCAAGGGACACGGCAGCCGTGTGCGCGGGGCCGCTTGTCGCGAGGCCATCGCAGATGTGCCGGGCATAAGAAGACATCGGCCGCGAGACAATGCACCCGCGCGTACAGATGGGGACGCTCAGGGTGGGGGGTATATCGGCAGGAAGGTGGAAACCTTGTACGGCCGTTATCGCGGAGCCGAGGCGCATTGGGAAACGGCGTTCTTGAGAAACTAACATATGAGGAGATTTCCATTTACTTGCTATGTACCGTCTTTGCCAAGAGTAACCAGGCTGCATGGTTTGCTTCTCAGCTCTATAGTAGAGCGCATGCATATGCCACCCCTGAAGCTCTGAATATCTCTAAGGTAAGCAGAGCCCGTGTCCTCACATTTCGAGACCGTTTGATCTTTAGGAAAGCCAAAGGGTTCCACTTTGCGAATGATAAGCAAACCATGCAGCCTGGTTACTTTTGGAAAAGACGTACACATGGAACTACAAATGGAGCCAACTTGCCAGACCGCGGTGAGTGAGTGATGCTGAGCGAATAGAGTGAGTGCTGACTAAGTGAGCGAATGACGACTGACTGAATATTGATTTAGTGAATGAAAGTGAGTGATGACTGAGTGAATGAATTACAGAGTGAGTGGCGACTGAGTGAGTGACAGACGACAGAGTGAGTGAAAGTGATGACTGATTTAGTGAGTGAGTTTGTCAGAATGGTGACTGATTTAAAGAGTTAGTTTGTCAGAATGGTGACTGATTTAAAGAGTTAGTTTGTCAGAATGGTGACTGATTTAAAGAGTTAGTTTGTCAGAATGGTGACTGATTGAGTGAGTGAGTGAGTGAGTGAGTGAGTGAGTGAGTGAGTGAGTGAGTGAGTGAGTGAGTGAGTGAGTGAGTGAGTGAGTGAGTGAGTGAGTGAGTGAGTGAGTGAGTGAGTGAGTGAGTGAGTGAGTGAGTGAGTGAGTGAGTGAGTGAGTGAGTGAGTGAGTGAGTGAGGGGATGATGGCTCAGTTAGGGGGTGATGAATAAGTTACGGGGTGAATGGCTAAGTTACGGGGTGAATGGCTAAGTTACGAGGTGAATGACTGACTGAGTGAGAGATGAGTTAGTGAGAGGGCGAGAATTGGGTTTAATAAGGTTTAATGTCCTAAAGCAACTCAGGCTATGATGGACGCTGTAGTGGAAGGCTCTGAAAATTTCGACGATCTGGGGTTCTTTAAGGTGAACTGACATCGCGCAGTACAGGGGCCTCTAGCATTTCGCCTCTAAATGCGACCGCCGCGGCCGGCATCGAACCCGCGTCGTTCGGGTCAGCAGCCGAGCGCCATAACCCCCGAGCCACCGCGGCGGCTGAGTGAGTGAAGTGAACGAGTGCATAGTCTCCTTTGCTTGATGTAGCCACCGAATTCGTCTGCAGAGACCACTCGGAAGTCTTTACGCACTTGAATGATTATCAAATTGATCCAAATCTAGCTACTAACTGACTGAATGGAGCGAATGAATGGCAGAGGGAGGGATGTTTCTACACGTTCCTTCTTGCTGCTTACTTCGGCCCTATGCCCCTTCCCCATTTTTGCTTTTCAGTATATGTATTGAAAGATGTGCCACCATCTTGACGCTCTAAATTGACACGTCGTCTCGAAAACAATGCTAGCAGACCCCCCATTTGCATCAACGTATGCAAGAAACATCAGAGAAAGGCAACACGTAAGTGCAAATTACGTACAACAAAGTAAGTGCGTTGCCCACAGTTATCTGCAACTGCGAGGTTTTTGGAGCAGCTCAGTACACTCTATCTTCTGTCTGATCCCAATTCAAAACAACAAGGAAGTACAAGCTGCCCGATTGTAGGGTCTGCCAGAAACCCTCAACAAGCAACAGCTTAATCCCGGTCCGCCGCATGTCAGCGCCATGTCAGTGAGACCGCATGCGAAACGCGCCCTGTCATCACATGACGGAGAAAACACTGCACTCCAGATCGCCGCACCGCGGCCGCACGCGCCATCGTTTTCTCCCCATCCCACCACTGAACAATGAACCGCATTCAACAAAGCTCAGCGCAGAAACCGCAGACAGGAAGGCAAAGCGGACAGGCGTGCCACGCGCCGATGCGTCCCCTCCGACGCGTGCGGTCACGTAACCTGGCGCCGCGGTGGAAATTACCGGGTCTTCTCCGCGGCGTATACGCTGCCGCCCACGGAGACGTCGTGGCACGCATTTCCGAGGCGGAGCCCACAGGCTCTTGTTAGAGGGGGCGTTAACGACGAGGATCACTCGATCAAACAGTGCTCGACGCTGCGCCGACCGTCGTTATTATGCGGGCATACCGCCGCAGACTCGATACCGAAATCATCAAAGTGTTTGTTGTGTCTGTCCCACTTTTGCGACCCTCTCGAACGGTGTATACTCCGCGTAGGAGAAGAGAGGGACCGGCTTCTTCACTTGGAGCGCGTTGACTGACGACAGCTGGCACGCAGACAAAAAAGAAAAAGAAGCATGAAAACGTGAGCGAGGGTGTTCGTGAAGCTGGTGGCAGCACAAGTTGCAGAGCGAGACCCGCGCGCGCGCCTTCGTTTAGAGGCATGGTTCGTTACAGCAGGTCGAAAGTTCGAATGGCTGGCACCCGTCGGTGAGGGGGGAGCTGCTTCCGCGTTGTTCTACGGCTTTAAAGTCACGAGAGCGACCTGGCTTGCACGATCCGCCCGCAGAATGCGAGAGCCGCCGATGTGCGCCATAACAAATAGCCACCGAGTGCCGATGCAGAAGGCATTCGATGAAAAAAAAAATAATGATAATATGTAAAAAACGGGCTGCACTTTTTTTGAGTAAGACAAAAAAAAAAAAACGCGCTTTCGAGGAATGAAATGGCGAACTTAAGAGTATATGTGGGCTAACACTGGCCACAGAAGACCTGTAATCAAGAAGCATTTTGATTTAGAGGCGATATTGAACTTTTACACTTTTCTGGGAGGTTCGCTGCGGTTGATCATTAATTCTTAATTACGGAGACAACGGGACAAGCGATCCTAACGGCGCGTTCGTCCAATGTATAACAAAAACATTAGTTCCCTCTCTTAAATTTCCTGAGCAGATGGAGAGTCTAGATAAAGTCCGAACCTATACGTGCGAGTAACAAAATGGCCGACCCCGTTAGACGCTTGCGCTCCTCACCAAATTAAAATTCCGAAACATAAAAAAGAAACGAGAAAACCGGCTCCTCTCCGTAGGAAAAAACAAAATGCGTATTCGTTTCCTCTTCACATCGACGAAAAGGAGCTCAACGTGAGCGTGTGTATGCGCACACTAGAACTTGGGCGAACTCGGAAGCAGCCGGGAGCATTAAAAAAATAATCGTTATTATATAATAATAATAAACTGGACCAGCAACTTCATCCAGCGTTCGCTTGGCCGAGGAAGCGCAAAGGGAACGCGTGCCAGCACGCGACTGCCCGCTCAAATTAATGGCGCACGCGGCACGGAAGCTCGGCACGGGTCACCACTAATCCGGAATAAAATTTGCATGTCCGCGAGTCGAAAGGCAAAAAGGGAAAGCGCCCGGTCAAATCGCCGCTGGGGTCGCGTGGCAGGTCGCTCTGTATACACCGAGTCGAATCGAGCCTCGGGCAGGCTACGACCTGCGCAGCAAAAAAAAGAAAAGCGGAACAGCCGCGGGAGCAGATTCCGCGACGTTCGATGTATCTCGGTCCATATCGCGAATACGTGTCGCACGTGGCCCACTTGAATCTGCTGTCCAGCTCTTCACCCTGATAGATGCAACGCGCCTTCGTGCATTTAGTTCGCGTCCCGCGGAGATTTCCCCGAGAAAATCGTTGCGACCTGTGGCACGACGAGGCACGAGCGCGCGAGAGGTCATCGCTTATAGCTGCCGCCTCGCTGCAACGACACCTTCGGAGCTTGGCGAGAGAAAGTTGCCTCAGATCGATTGCCTCGTTTTCCGACCCTCCGAAAGGTGATACCACGACCTGCTAATACGTGCAGATCAGCTAGGTGGCCTTTTTTCGCAAACTGTGTCCCCGTCTGCGAAAGTAAAGAGACAGCGCTACCGCACGTCCTATATCGTCCAGAGAATGCGTATTCAAGCTCGCCATTTAATCTGACGCCGCTCCTGAGGCTTAAAACATGACGAATAGACTTGTGCCGAGGAATGCGCGCACACAGCATTTATTTGTCGCTCGTTTTTTCGACATACGATGCCCGGGATGCAGATCGCTCCGTACAGATCGCTCGTCCTGTTCAACGGATAGAGTAGCATCGCATACGGAGCGAGCACCCGGCTCCTAAAATGTTGCCAGGCAGCAAAATGCCGGGCGTACTACGGCGAAGGCAGCGTCATAGGTCCTCAAGAAGGTCCAGTTGAGCACCTCTGCTGGAAACTAGCAGGCGCTCCACTACTCTCTTGCTTCAGCATATAGAAGCAATCGCCATAGCGGCTATATGAAGCTTGCGTATTTCGAAGTCGATAGTAGCACGGAAATCATTTCATTTTTCCTTTCGAATAAATACGTACACCGCGCACGGTAACGAATTAGAGTGAGCGAAGCGTTTTATGGTTTCACTTTTAGACTCCTCGCGAATGAGCAGCGTGCAACATTGGGAGCGTATTGAGCAAGTTGAGCCCTGGATGCCCGCTGTTCCAACCTGCACTTCATTCTCCAGTGAGCCGAAACGCGTAGATATTACGCTTCAGCGCTTTCAGGGCAAATTTACGCTACTTCATTCTCGTTATTCAGCGCCTGTTCGTATGAGAACACTTCCGGTGTACATTTTTAGATCCTAGAAAACGAAGAAATTTGTGCCGCGAGGCTAACCGCTCGCTTTCCGGAGGAACACGTCTGTGGCATCACGGCTCGAATTACGCGCTGGTAAGGGGGGACACCAAGTGCCGTAGGCAGCTCTCCAGCGGCGACCTAAATGAGCGCACTGCAAATGACACCGCATCTAAATGAACGACAGCAGTGGACATGCCCCTTTGACCAGCCACTAACGACACAGTGCTCGTCTGGTGTCAGCACTGAGCATACAACTCGAATTCGGGAACTTGTGAACAATTCCCATCAGCGCACCTACCAATCAACTTGCGGGCACATCCTGGTCCGGAATATACGCTGGCAATGAAGCCACGTAGGTGCCGAAATCGGGTGTGCAATAAGTATTTACTATCTCACTCTCCAGCGGTAATGCAAAGCATATGACGCGGAGTAATTCGCTAATGGCATGCATAAACCACCGGTACGAGCTGCAGGATTTATAAGTTCGTATGTCACTTAAATTTACAAATGTACAGGATGAACGCTAAGGTCCCAACTTTCTAACGCCTGCAAGCAGCGGCGATTTCTGCAAGAACATCAAGATTGCCCGTCTGTAACGTTAATATAGTAGCTCTTTACATGAGCACGCCTATCGCGTTTTTCCAAAACATAAACGTAACTGCCGTCAAGTCCAAAACAAGCAATTCCTGCATGAGTGGGAGCCTAATGACAAAAAGAACATGAGAGGAGGCGGAAATGGGGGAAGGGAAAGGGGAGCACACTATCGCGACTTTAGCAATACGCTATAACACAGTATTCACTCTCATCCCCATGGTGCTGGCAGTCTGCATTACAGCTGGTGATTGTTTCTTTAAGTTTGTCTGACGGTCGAGCTCCGGTGACCGTTTATTGTAGCGTAACGGATGAGGCAGCTTTCTTTGGCTCCTTGAGTACGTACACGCAGACTTTGGGCACTTGGTAGCAGATGCGTCGCGCTCAAGTGCGCAGATAACGGATCCGTGGATAAATACGAGGTTGCATAAACAGTAGGGCGCGATTAGCAGGTGCGGCCTGCGTAGTCTCGTCGAAAGCCTTTACTGCACGACGTCTGTTCATAATCACAAACAGTTTCCACGATATAAATCCGCGATATGGGAGTGAAACGGGTGAGGCAAACGGAGAGCAAAGCGACAAATAGGCCAAGACGGGGCAGATAACGCCCCCTTTTATCTACAAGTCGCAATCCCTGTACCCTGTATTATACACTGCCCCGCCAGCAGATCCAAGGCCTGAAACGCCTCTCAGCAGGCGCTAATCCCCGCGCACTGAACGCATCCGTGTATTCGGGCATGTGCATTAAAGGGGATCGGAACGGATCGGTAGGCAGGCAGGCCGAAGATAAGGAGCGCGCAGACGTCGCCACCCGTCGTCCTTGGCTGGTATTTAATGCGCCGGCACCAGCGGCGGCAGTGGCAGCAGTGCGCCTTCGTCGTGCGCCGACCGCCCTAATGGAAGCTGCAGTGCTCATTAGGGCGTGCGCGCTCGTGCGCACGGACGGTGCCTTTCGCGTGTTGGTTCGATTCCGCATGCAACACATGGGGACCAAGTCACTGCGAAGCGTGCAGGAAAAACAAACGTGCACACAAGTCTCATTGACTTGCTTCTCTTATTTCTGGGCCCTTGCGTGTGTGCGTGCAGTCTCATTACACCCGTGCAAAGTTGTGGAGAGTAGAAGTGCAGGAAGCTAATTAAGTGCTGCATGTGCGAAGCTGTTCGGGCGTAATAACGCTTCCTTAGCGTTCAGCACCTGTGCTCTGGCTAATGACGAGAGCAAACGATATACAACATCCAAGGTTCCTGCCGGTTATGAACCTTTATTACGCGTGAGCAGCTTCGTTATTCGCACCGTGCTACAATCTGAGGCCGGTCGAAGCCTGTACAGCAGAGCACAGTTTTAGTGACTCCATGCGCGTCGTGTAAGCAACGCAGCTCGCATCGAACCCACACAGATATATAGCAATAAATCGCCGAGGCCCCCTGGCGAGCGAGCGATATCGAGAGGCATGGCTCTGAGATGCCGGGAACAGGTTTAGTGCATCAGGCTAAGAAATAAATGGAGAAGCGGCCGGATGAGTGCCCAGAGGAGACAGGACGAGGAGGTGCGGAGCCGCCTGTAACCCACATCTTCGCCGCAGCGCAAGGCGAAGACGAGCGTGCGCTGAGGCTATATAAAAACAGACCGCGAAAGCTAGGCGCGCTCTACCCCTGCGGAGTGTATGTATGCGCGCGCCGCACCGTTCGTGTCCGGCGCACTTCCGATGCTGCGCCAGCCCTTCTCGCCCAGCGACCACTTCCGAGTGAGGGAGCGGCGGAGGAAGGAAAGATACACAAACAATATAGGGGGAGAGAGAGAGAAAGAAGGGGAGCGGGCGAAGACGACACTGCCCTCGGTTTCCTTTTTCTCTTGGGCAAAACTTTCGCCGCCGCGGACTCACGTGCACGAACAACCGGGCCGCGCGCGCAAGCGATGCGGACGCTCAGTCATTACGCCACTCACGGAAGAAATGCCGGGTTCTCGACGGGAGGATGAAGCGAATAACAGAATGATTGAATGACCCTACAGAGAGCTGTAATGCGCTGGGCCCACCCGTATAGCGCAGCGGAAATTTATCGAGAGAGTATTCCACGTGATACTATAGTAGCTAAAATAGCCGGCACAAAAGTACCCTACAGCCTCGAGTGCCTTTGTACAGAGTGCGCGAACGGTGTAGTCATCACTGCAACGTGCCGCCGTCTGCGCTCCATGTAATTGCCGAAACAAGCGACGCAAACCACCGTCCTTATAGGACCGCAGTGAACCGAAAGGTGCTTCCTGGTAAACTATTACTACTCTTCGTATTACAGCCTGCGCGTCAGACATGTGCGCTGCTGGCTGTGTACGGACGCGTGCGCTTACACATGTGTTAAGGCCAGCTTTTATTTGACTTTTCTTGCGCACAAAGCGAATCTTAGCGTGACACTACCGCGCCACTCCGCCAGACAACTCTTGGCCTCGTTCTTGCGAGAAATAGAAAAAAAAACGAGAAAAAAACCGTAGATTTACTTTCCAGACCAGCGCAGGTAATCGCGTCACGTAAAGAATGACGCATCGGTAGATCCTATACCATGAAGCCTTATCGGGCATAACTTATTCCTGTATTACAACGAGCCGGAGCAGTCTTTGATCACATCGTGGTAATAACAGGCTCCACGCCAGCACCTACAGGCGCTCACGAGGCTGTTTGCTGAAGCATAAATAGCCACTGACTGCACAGTATTCACTGCACCCTCTCTCTATCTCTCTCGGATACAGCGTAGCCTCATTACTTTTTCTTCCACGAGCGCAAAAAAAGAAGGAACGAGCCCAGCTTTTCCTTTCTTTTTTTGCCTGCTTCCACGCCAGTGATTGTGACCTCAAGTGGGCATTTGCATTCCTTTCTTTTGCCTGCGTAAAACGAGTTTTCTTCGGTGATTCCGCGCGCCGAGTTCCGTTTCTCTCACGCCGTGTTCTAACCTTGCGTAACCCCGACTCTCCAGCGAAGAGGACCGCACAGTTTCGGCACAGCCACTTCGCGATGACCGCCGCCACGGTGCGCGAGTCGGCCACAAACAGGAAACAAAAACAGCCTCACGATGCGGGGAAAGTCCAGCCGTAGAAATAACCATTACGCGCATATTCCCGAGGCACAAGGGGCGCTTCGCTCGTTGGGGCTTAAAGGGTAGAGCCCGCCCTCCTTCGGACCCGAGTGTGCGTGAGCGCGCGCGTCGACCTCAGTGCACGCTTCGACCACCTTCTCTTAAGCATTTGTTTTTCGCGCGCGTATTGCACGCCCGCGGAGAATCTAAAACGAGGAGAGGAAATCGAAGTCAGTGCGGCGGCAGCGTTGCCTGTCGTGACTGCGCTTAAGCACGCCGCAGGTGGCGGTGATCCTCGAGGAACAGGGGGGGCATGACTGAAGCGACGGGTCACACGCGGCCCGGGGTTAACTAACGATTCCGGCCGCCGAGCGGGTCCGTGATGGGAATCCCGTTATGAGACACGTTTCCCGGTAAGAACCCGCGCGCGCGGCGCTAGGAGCGCGCGGATCGCAGCTGTCACTTCCGGTGTTACTTCCGCACCCCTGTCAACGCTGTCAGATCGTTTGCCGCGCGCGCGGTCTGTCGATTGCGAGCACGTGCAGCGATTCTTTCCTGGCCTCCGAGCACGATTCGCGTAATGTAAGGCGATCACGTGCCGAAGGTATGCAGCCAGAAGAGTCACGCAGGCAGCTAGGAAGCCACATTCTTGCAAACATAGTACAGCCGTATACGACTATAAATGTCTGGGTTCATAACAATTCTTGACTAGCGGGGCACTTAACTACACTTTATAACAGACTACCTCCAAGAGGGTGCAAGTTCACGGTGTGCAAGTTACAACCGGACTGCAATGGAGCCTTCAATCTTTGATGAGGGTAGGGTGGATGAGGAACGCGTTGGCTATGTAGACGGCACGGAAAAGCACCAGTTATTGAAGACAATGAAAGCTTAGGTGCCGCCCTTCCATATGGTTTCGATGCCTTGAAGGTGTTGACTCGCGCCACTATGGGCTTGAGAGGGGCCGATTAACATTCTCAAGGCTATGTACTTGTACACCGCCTGCAGCAAAAGTTTGCATGTCACCAATCGGAGTGGGTGCACTGCGTTACGTCGATGCAGCAGCTTCTGTCGCTCAGTGGCTTTGAAATTATAAGGAGGACGAGAAAGAATTACAATATCGCTCTCCAGCTCGCCGGAACAAATTAAAGCCCTTATTTGAACAAAAGGTGCGCGCGCTCTCGCTCCGGACAAAGGAGCTTTTTCCGGTTGGTTTTTGCAATAGACGCTGCTTACATCCACCACAGTAGAAGGGCTCGCATCTCATGTGGTGGAACATACGACATGCGGAAGTCCTGAATTCTGTCCCCATCTGCGGAGTGCTATGCGTTTCTTTTACTTTACATCAGTTGATCCGCAATGCATTCTGAAAACTACTTCCACTGAAAACTTCAGCCTATAGTTGCTCTGTGTATTCTTTGGTGTAAATAAGTTTTGTTACCTTAGTTCCCGTCAGGCCAAAACTATCACAGCGAAGGAAATGCCAGGAAGTTAACTAGAAATTCCGGGCAAATATTTTGCTTCATTTGCGTTTCTTTTTTGTCGTCGCTTGTAATAAATTCAGAACCAATATGCATGGCCTTGATGGAAGAAAGCAAAAAAGGGTGCGGACCTAATGAGCGGGTGACTTTCACCACAAGAGTAGAGGAGAGCTTTTTCCTATACGATGATTCTGGAGACGACGGCCTGCAAAAATTACACCATTTTCTGAATTCTCAAGTTTAGCATTATGAGGACGGCACACAAAGCCGACTTTCTGCAGCCGTTTCCAACCTACTACAGTGTTATTTCTTTCCCCCGTTTCCTATATATCAGAGAGGCACTTCTTCTAACAAAAAGGAACAGTAATCTTCAATCAAATAACAGTGTGAAGTGCGAAAGCTGACGTTGAGCCATTTTATTCCTCAAGCTTCGCAGGAAAGCAAGAAAAATCTCTGAAAATTGTTTTTTCGGTGCCTCAGTACTGCTGGCACTGTTCCTCAAGGAGAACCGAGGCCGGGTTTGGATAAAGCAGCTCAGCTATTGATTGTCCCGCTGCAATAGAATCTCCTTGAAGGGCTGCCAGAAACCCAACCCAAGAAATTAAACGTTCCTTCGTTATCACCCCTCTTTAGCTTCTGCGTCATTTGGCGTGCCTACTGCAAAATCCAGGCCATGTATTATGTCAACGTGACGACATGAAGTAGCGATTTCGAAGCGACATTGCATGCAAATCAGGCAAGCCTCCGAGAAACATTTCAGTGTATTTTGCATCTCGCGAGAACCGGCGCGCTTCGAAACGCTGTCCGCACTGTAGAAAAAGGAAACGGATCGGAGTCATACGAAATGGGCCTTTTGCTACACTTACGTGCACGAAGAACGCAAGACACAAAAACGAACAAAAGTGAAAATATCAGACAGCAGAAAAACAGGTATCGCCTTAAGGTTTATCGCGACCACCGCGACGCAAGAAGTCAACGCTTTACAAGACTAACTATTCAGTGAAGTTGAACGTTACAGATTCATAAAGCCGGATGAGTGGTACTTGACGTCGCTGATTTTTTGTTTGTATCTTTATGGTTTTTTTCAACGGTTGCATGCTCGTTAATTATGATCAATTACAGTTATCATCCACAAGCCGAACCATATACCTATTTTACAGACTGCTGCTTACCAAGGCGACCAACACGATCACTGTATACTATTAACAAGCTTGCCTCACCACAGTGGTCTTTCCACAGGGTCAGCATAAAAGCTCTTGTGACGTTCGCGGTGCTTATCTTTTAGGCTGACCGTGCCATCCACGCATTCTCAAGGAATAGAAACCACAAAAAGCTACCAAATATGTTGGTTGCATTCCTGGGTGCTTTTTTTTTTTCTCATTCAGCCTGTAGATCAGTTGCCACATCGAGACCCTTCTTTATTAATAGGCTCAGCCATGAAAACAAACAAACGTTCCTCTTGCATTCGTCAGTGACATTCTCTGTGCCCCTGGGAACCCGCTGCAGTAAATTTGATCGCCTGCTCGTCTTGGTAGAGGCACTGATCGCCGCTCAAGACAAGCTAATGCGAGCTGCAGACGACGCCAGGATGTTCTTTCCAGGCATTCCTTCTTTCCTTTTCTTATGGGGGGCGGAGGGGGGGATATAGGGGACTGCCCTACGTCATCGTCTCGCCAATGTTATTTATACATCTAAGTGTGTCGTTATTTCTCTGCCACTTAATGTGGTTAAGCACCTAAAAAAAAAAAAGAACAGGACCGACTTGTTTCAAGGCTTGCACGACTCACTGTGGTCATAAAAGATAGGCTGGCACGTTCCGACGGCCGGGGAACTACGCGGGAACGACGTACTTGCCGTGTTTATTCCTTGTTCCACATAGCGATACGCTCTTTGACACCCCAGTTGTCCTTTAATCCTTCACACCCGGTGGTACAGCCTGGGACGCTTCGTTTTTGTTTTATTTACCTTTTCTCGCCATGGTTTTTCACTGTGGATTTTCGCAGCGCGTGTTGTGTTCTATACGGTTAAGAACCGTCGACACATCTTACGCGCTGTGACATTGGACAGCGGCGTAAAGCAGTGAATATTCCATACCCTTCTGCGAAGCTTTTGACGACGTCAGCACGTTCTGAACCTGCTTTCCTTCTTGTTCTCCTTTGCATAACACTAGTTATCTGCTCTTTCAGCGCATTGTGAAGGCAACAATCATACTGACACACGCGTAATTCGCGGTGTGAAGCTTTTTTCAACCGAATGAAGCTGCAAGTTCGAATTAAACACTGCCTGTATATATCCTCTCTGTCGGGCGAGGTGAATCGACGCTTATATTGCGGGGCGGGTCACTAAGATACAGACAACAAACTAATCCTTTAGAATCTGGCTCTCTGTAGAAGTAGTACTTCCACATGTACAGCCTTTGTCAAAAGTTTGGAGCCCAGGGGGTTTGCTTCTAAGCCACACTGTCTGGTTCGTAATGCATCACCAGCGCTCCAAATTTGCTGAAGGTAAGAAGATTTCTGGTCCTGCCTCCTGCAATGGGTAGGACTACCACGAATGTTACAGGAGTCCCACTGCAAGGCTTAGAAGCAAACCCCCAGGGCTCTAAACTTTTGACAAAGACTGTACGTCTTAACATATACGCTGGCGCTGACGACTGAAGACAGATCTCCCCAGGCACCAGAGACCCTGCAACCGCGAGCTCCGGGGACGCACTGGCTCATCTGTCATCAGCCATCCACGGCGCCCCGAAAAGTCTGCCAATTCTTCGAAGACATCGAATGAATGGGACAACGCACTCAATCAGTCGGCCTGTATGGTGTTGCGCGCCATGAGTACGAAGGAAAGTGATTTATTTCCCTCTCTTTCATTCCATATATTTTTCCGGCGCTGTCAAAGCAGCTGCAAGTCGCGACAGAGGCAGGGCTAGTAGAACGGAAACTGTGAAGCCCCGGATAGCTCAGGCAACGTGATTGATACCAACCTTGACGTTTCCCGAGTCCCGTTCTGCCCCGATGCGCAACCATTCTTTTCTTTTCCCTGCCGTGCATGGAGATCCCTGTTAGTGTATACGGCATTCCACTTGCGTACGCACTGCGGGTGCCGCTCGCTTACTGCGAGCAATAACTAATACTGCGAGCGCGGACGAAGCGCCAGTTAGCTCATCACGCAAGCCCAAGGTCTTGGCTTCTGCAGCAACCGCCGACCTTCGCGGCTGATCTTTTTGTCTAGCCGTAACGCGATAGCAGGTGCCTGCTGCTTACGGACACTTTGACTATAGCCCTTCAATGGCACTGCAGCTCGCGAGCCTTGTTACGCGAGTTCGTCCGCGCGTAAAATAGGTCCTCATATCTCTGTATTGAAAAGCCGTGGATTTTTTTTAGTTTAGTTTTTTTTTTAACACTGAAAGCAGCTGTAGATTTCGTTTATCCATAGAGCCCTGCATTGTACCGTGTAACCTACAGCGTCTACCGGAAGACCTTAATTTGTTAATTCAATGTTGCTTAAACCACTGTATTTAATTTATTTAGGATTAATTAAATTAAACTCAACTTCCACCTGCGACGGCTGGCAGGTAGTAAAGTGGAGGGAGGTGAAATCGCCATCTCCACATTCAGAGGAGAGCAGGGAGAGGGTAAGAGGCGACGGGTGGCCAGGTCAGATTTCGCTGATTCGCATGAGCACGGCCAGGCTTTCTCTTACGGCTGACGATGTAGATTCGGCGGCCAAATGCAGGGCTAGGATAAAACAAAGACAACAGTTTTCGCTGATTAATGCCCTAAGCCGGTAAGCTGAGCTCTACATATTTTTTTTTTTTTTACATTAACGAAGACATGGTTGGCAAAACAATGCCGTAAATTTCCTGACTGCTGTAGCAGCACCTACTCCTTTCTGCCAACGGAAACCAACGACGACTTTAACGTAATTAACGAAGAAAATAGTGTACAGTGATCTAAAAAGGACAGGGAAAAGCCAGTACTACAGAGTATCGAATGTAAAGCTTTTGCGCGCAGTCTCGGTAAGAAGGAACAAGAGTCACAATCGATCTGTTCTAATCGATCTAGACTTACAACATCGAACGCATTGATTCCCGTTCTCGAAAAGATGTTTGGAATAGTCATTCTTTAATTGTAAACAGCTACCGAGGAGAACAATTAACTTACAACAAGCTGGAGGAAAAAAAGCGACGACAGCCACGCGTTTGTGCTGCATCTTTATGCGCTTACAGAAAGGTGGCATTACACATTCCTCGACACATCGATCGACAACTCGCTCCCCGGGGCGCGCTTCGACAAAACAGAAATAGAGGGTAAAAAACGCGTCTGCGCACTGAAGATATTTAGCGCAACGCGAAGAGCAGCGCCCAAAGTGTTCCCACTTAAACTCTGACGCGCTGGCAAGGTCGTGGGAGCGGCGTATCAATTCCCTCGCGTCCACGGCCGCTTTCTCTTTTTGTGTTCGTCGGCGTCTACACGCGCGCAGCAGAGTAAAGCTTCTCCGGTTCGCGGGCACTCCTGCATGCCCTCCTTTCCTTCGCTTCTATTTCGCTCCCCTCGGCGCTTTTTTCCTTCTTTTCCTGCTTTCATGCGGGCGAAATTGTCTCTCGACCGGCCGAGCTTTGCAACGACCTACACCTCGATACGTCGACGCCTCAAGGTTTCCCGTTAACGCTGCCCGGGACGATCGCGTTCGCCTCGATTCCTTCCACGAGCTTGGCCGCCGCCGCGAGCGCGCGGACTGGTGCGGCTGGCACGCGCCTGTCACGGAAACGCGAAGTCCAGCGCATGACGGGAGAGCGCTTTTCACCGTCACACGCTTGACCCGTCGATATCTGAAAGAACTGTAAAGCAACGCATAATGTGCCTTCAACACAGCGGTGATCGGGGTAATTAATGGGGCGGCTGCAAGCGAGAACAACTGAAAGCAAACAAATAAGCAAACAAACAAAAAAGGCGCATTTGTCGGAGTGGTCGGCGTACGGCAGAAAAGAAATGCGCAGGTGGGGTTCCTGACGGCAGTGAATCAGGTGGAAAATTAAGGATTTACAAACGCTTATGCGACATGTGTTGTAAATCGAATCTCAAATCGTGTTTCCGCTTCAATCGCTTCTACTTCGATGAAAATTGACAGATAGAGAGAGGAAAAGTACAGAAAGAATGGCCGAAGTGAGGAATTAATTCCGAGCGCCAGGCATTGTCATTAAATAGTGTAAGTTTCGTCACAGCAGCAGGTCGCTGTGACAACACACGCCACTCTGTGCTGCGAACCGCTAAGCGTGGTTTCTTCAATCCTCGCTACCTCACATTTTTCTTTCGAAAAATGAAATGTGCTCTTCAAGCATTTCCATTTCACCTTCAGCATGCTAAATTTTGCCCAACGCAGCCCACAGAGCGCAGATTTCACATAAGCGCTCGTTTAGCGCGGTGCTTGATTATGATGATGATGTTAGTGAATTTTTATGGAGCAAGAACATATGTGTCCAAAGAGCACCATGCCACAATGTATTTTCGTCTACTCAAGGTGGGGTAAAAGATTCATTTTTCAAGCAGTTCATCCCAAATAAGCCGAGCACCAGGCCAGGGGAAAACTTGCACCCATTAGTTACCGGTAGGTAGACGGCAGCAGTGGGGATCGAACTCAGCACCTCCCGCTCTCCATCTCAATGACACATAGCTCACTCAAACACTCATACAACGAACACAACAAAAAAACTATTCTGCAGGCTTCGTCGTTGTAGCTCCGTTGTTGTGGCCAGCAGATAACACAATATGCCGAGTTTTGCAACGTCGGAGGAGCAACATCATCTAGCAAGAATGCAGTTAACGGTGCGTTCCGCGGCGAATTGTTTCAGAACGATTATTACAGCATGCATCAGTTCGTGAATACATTCGTAACTTGTAAGCACTAATGTACCATATGACGAGTATGCGCCTTTGAGTCAATGCTTCAGCCAAACAATGAAGCGAACTCTTAATGGCGCCTTGTGCCACCTTGCAGTTCTGTAGTTTATGCTGTGGTTTCACTTTGGTGGCCACCTTACGCGACTTCTGCCGCGAACACGAGTGACGAAAAAGGCTAGTAATAGATATTGTGCTAAACTATACTGCCTCTAATGCATTTCACCCAATTTTGAACGCAGAGACTGCACCTGGTTCACAAGCCAGCACCTTGCATATGAGGTAGCCAACACAGTACGTTAAAAAGTTATAGACGTAAAACAAATTTGTACAGAAGCCTGGAAATTATTTTGAGCTTAAGAACCAACCCGGACGATCTTTCTACGTCTCTCCGATCTATGCTTACCTGCGGTTTTACCTCAGTTAATTTTATTTCTATGTTGCCGGCTCTAATATTTATTGAACACGAATGCCATGTAGCACGAAATTGTGATCGCAAGCAGCTCGGGCGTTTTTGCGATCGCGTAGCAGCATCGTTACGCGAAGAACCCGCTACGCGCGATGTCACTTACAATACTGCTTACCGCATGACTGTATTTCCGTCTCCCGCAGCGACACCCCTCTCTCTACACCCCTATATCTATGCGTACGGTTTCCTGGACGCGTGCAGTTAGCCGAAGAAAGGCAAGCACGAAACAATGGCCTGCGTGTTCTATAGCTCTCACTTAGAGGCAACGCACCACAACGGAAGCATTTGCAAATAAACACCCGACCGTTACATGATAACGCCGAGCTACTTTGTTTCTTCCTCCGTTACGTGGGGGGCCTAATCTGAGAGACATACACATGTACTCCGCATCTCAACGCACACACTTTGCATGCATCCTAAGCCACTCTTGATTTCCGGAGAAACGCTTTACGAACCAGGAAGTCCGACCGTTTTTGTTTTTTTAAGGGCCCCACGCGCCGCATACCGCATGCGTAAGGCGCCCTGTACTCAGCAGTCAAGCGAGCAGCAAGCAACCAGCGGCGGCGGCCAAGAGGCCAAGATATCGAGTCGCAAGGCAGCAGCAACGCCTGCCAGAACAGACTGCACAACAGCGCTGTCGACGAGCGAGCGAGAGACCCGTTAGCTCCTTGGCGCCACAGCGCGCCTGGGGCGCCACTCTGCAAGCTGGCCGGGAGGGGAGACTCGGGGAGATTGCTGTGTGCTCTGTATTCAGGGCGCACAGTTCTCCGGTCGGCCGGCCGGCCAGCGCTGCTGCTAGCCCAGCCGCGCCGCTGGCCATCGTCCAGACACTCGCCGCCAAGGTCAGAGGCAAGAACGCCCCCCCCCCCCCCCCCCTCCCCCCCTTGCTTGGCCCGCAAGTCCACAGGCTGCGCGCATAGCGGACGGCTGTCGATGCGCGCCGCGGCAGTGTCCCAAGTGGTTGTTCGTTTTAGAAGCCCACATTTGGAGGGAGTCGCCGAGAATTTCTGTACACTGTCCCAATCTGAGAACGGCATCTCCAGCCGCTCGCAGTGAATACCTACTTTTTATGAGAGCACGCTCGTGTGGTGCCCTTGAAGGTTGTTTGCTTCGCTCCCCGGGTTACTTTAATTAATCGCGCATCCATCTGCTCCTCGATCGCTGTCGCACGGCTGCTGTAATTTTTTTTTTTACTTCGGTAGTTCAGTGGCCCTTTATGACGCTAGCCTGGACATCTCACTGCCAGCAAAAAAAAAAAAAAAAGAGAGAGAGAGAGAGAGGAAAGAAAAAGCCTGAAGGAAATGAATTTCATTACTGCTCGCCGGTTATCTACCCACTTTCTATCTACTTAAATGCTACAGATACTTCTTTGATAGCATAGTTTCGGCAAGCTGAAAACACTCACTAGATAAATACTTGCGCAGCCGTCTCTCTAAAGTGCAAGGCGCAGCCTTGATCACGTCTACAGTCCGGCGTGCCTCAGCACGCATCAGCGGTAGGCTTGTTATAGAGAACAGCTGCATCATCAAGTTGTACAGCTTCCTGCAAAAAATTAGACCTCCTAAGGTTGTTACGTTCTACAGCAATTTCAGAATACCAAGTGTTCACTACAATTCCGAGGAATTATTCGCATCGTAAGAGTTGGATGGCCAATGCCACATACAAAGGCTAAAATTAACTCTCGTCCTTGCGAAGGTCTCAGGAAGTGAGATCCAAACAAAGCGACAAGAAAAGCCCCACCATCGGCAAACATTTTAGCAAAAGACGTCCCTGAGGCAGGTAAACAGAAGCGCAAATCCTTCTTCTATACAGAAGCCTATCAAGGCAGGAAGCGAACGACCTCGCTTAATGCCAGCTGCGATCGCGCATGCTTCGCGCAGAACAGACGCGGCAATCACTGCACATTCACTTTACGCCGACTGCGCGAGGCGCTTGGCAAGAAGCGAGCGCAATCGCCTACGTCCGGAACATCCAACGCAGCGCGCGCATACAAGTGTGCCAACTGCAAATTACCCCAACTTTGCATTCAGGCAGCCCTTGACAGGGGTGTCTCGCTCGTTTAACGCCCAATTGAGCGCCGCGAAGTCGACACCACGAAGCTCGGACACCACCTCGACATGTCTGCTTAGCATAAGCACAAACGGGCCAGAGCGATCTCGCGGACGCCATGCACGAAGAAGACCACGCTGAACTACATGACCGCTCCTTTGTAGAGAGTTCCGGGCGAGTAAAAAGGTGTGCCCCTGGTGATCGGCATTGATATGCACGCTTTCCGTGTCGCACAACTCTACTTCCGTTGTGTTCAAACACACTGCACGTCCTTGTAAGACTCCAAGACTGGATATTTATTCAACTATGAAAATAGATGCCATGTAATGATGTGTTAAAACGATTCAGCAAAGCTTCGCGCTTGCTTATATGATCCATGGGAGACACAGACTTCCGTTCCCTTTGAGGCTGAGACATCAGGTACGCAGACGCAGCGAATTCCAGGGCAGCTGCTGCAACTCGAGTTTGGCCTGCACTTAGCGGTACATATCGGTCATGACGTTACGGTTTCCAAAAAACCAGGTTATCCACATTTTTGCATCACTTGTTAAGCTTGCTTTTGTCCTCCTCTCGTTTGAATCATTGCGTATGCTAAATAAACTTTCTATTTTCTTTTATTCACAAGTTCTATACGCCTAGAAATTAATTATGGTACTACATTCCGATAAGAATACGCTCAGCGACACGGTGATTCGCACCTTGAGCAAAAGTTTGGTTATGAGGTTTAATGTCCCTAATTGATTCAGGCTTTGAGGAACGCTGTAGTGGAGGTCTCTGGATAATTTCGGCCACCTGGGGTTCTTTAACGTGCACCGACATCGCGCGGTATAGACGAGCCGAGCCGTGCACTAAAATAATTGCATGAATGCGGCGTGGGACAACACACTAAGACCATGCAAATGCAAATACCCTGCTGATGATCCCAGGTAAAATTGCAAGCCTAGTGCCCCAGGAAACAAACGACCTCGACATCCAGATGTGTGCAGGTCTGGTACACGTACGATGGCAGCGAGCAATGACTCCTAGACTGGACGGCGACACTGCAGTGCGGTGCACGTCTAGTCACCCGAATCTTGACAGACTTTATGGCAGCTCGCAAAATTTCTTAATTGTTGTAATTACACTGTCCGCAGCGGCAGTAGCAGTCGCCAAGACTGTGACCTGTGCAGAGCCTGTCTTCTCTTGGATGTAACACTGACCTCCGCTACCTTTGGATATAACGACGGTTTATGGTGTGGTTTTTGAGGAAAGAAAATGGCGCAGTAATTGACTCACTTATCTCGGTGGACACCCGACCCGCGCCGTAAGGGAAGGGAGCAAGGTGAGAGTGAAAGAAGACAGAGGTGTCTTAGCGGAAGGCTCCGGAATAGTTTCGACCACCTGGGGATCATTAATGTGCAGTGACAAAGCACAGAACACGGGCGCCTTTGCGTTTCGCCTCCATCGAAACGCGCCCGCCGCGGCCGGGTTCGAATCATGTTTAGTACGAAAAGCGTGTTTCCCTGTCAGAAGCACCGCAGCCTAGATGCGCCAAGTCATTGGGCCTACAATGCGGTCGGGTTTCACTGATGTAAACTGAGCACTTGCGGCACTCGCGTGCATTTGGACCAGATTGCGCGAAGCAGTTGTAGAAGGTGGACTGACAGCAACGACTGAAAATATATATTGCGACATTAAATAAATAAAAGATTGGTTTGGTTTGGTTTATGGAGTTTAACGTCCCAAAGCGACTAAGGCTATGAGAGACGCCGTAGTGGAGGGCTCCGGAAATTTCGACCACCTGGGGTTCTTTTACGTGCACTGACATCGCACAGTACACGGGCCTCTAGAATTTCTCCTCCAAAGAAATTCAACCGCCGCGGCCGGGATCGAACCCGCGTCTTTCGGATCAGCAGCCGAGCACCATAACAACTGAGCCACCGCGGCGGCTAAATAAATAAAAGAGAACACTCTAATATAACACGGGAATTCCGGCTGTAAATTAAAACGCTGACAGAAGTTCGCTGCAGCGAGAGAGGGCGAAAATGTACTCTGAAAACTTGCGTTTGGAAAATGATTATAGCTCCTTTGTGTATACACTGTCGCCTTGCCTTGAATTGTCGGCGTAGAAGCCGGAAGAAATGACCTGCGACTACAGTTAACTCCCAGCGAGGTAAAGCAGTGTGTACCTCAACTTCTCAAAAACGGTTCGAAACACCTTGAATACCCTAACGCGTGTTTGCGAAACAAATTGTCTCACTGAATGTCCGTTTGCTGGGACCTTCAGAAAAGGAAGTGAAGAGTTTGCCGTTTAGTTAGTTGGCTCTCGGCCAGCACGTGTCTGTCGAACCGCGCACAGTGAAGGACTTCACTACTGTTTCCTGTTTGGTGAAAATAAAATTCTTACTGCGCGTGGCCTCGAAGCTGGAATGAGTCAACGCTTTGAAACTCGCTCAGGGAAGCGAAGCGAGGTTGGACGGTTCGTTCTTGTGATATCGGAAAGTGAAGGGCAGTGCTCGGTCCATTATTGCTAATGAAGATAGTGAACGCTTTATGCTGAGCGTGACGTGTACAGTACTATCAGCAAAGTCAGCGATGCGCCATGGAACGAAGGGTTCATGGCACTGTGATGAAATTACAAGCTGCTTAGCGCAGTGCCGGATGGGCCGTCTTGCACTGCTTGCGCTCTTAAATCCAAGATGATAATGGGACAATACAGCACGAGCGCAGTATGTGGCCGCAAAGCCAGGTGGTCAGGTAAGAACGTCAACACCAGGCTGCATCTAGATTGTGTCCACACTGAAACACAATGCAGAACGCAGAAAATTCGAAGGCCTGCTTGCAATATTCTCGTTCATTTCTACCTCCTCCCGTTCCACTTTCATCCCACGATATATGAAGCTGACACGCAGACCGCGTCCGATGTACACACACAGCCACCCCCCACTGGCATATTTACGCCTCGCTACTCTCGCGCGTCAGCTGCGCGGCGGCGTTTCAGATGCCGCCGTGTTCAACGGTGCGGGACGCTCTCCTTCCACGCAAAACGCTCCATCGGGCGCGGTTGGCGGAACAGACGCAGCCGCGGCCCGGCGCGGAGAGATGCGAGCGTGCGAATCCGTGCGGCGGACATCTTCCAGGGGCGACCTTGCTTCCTGGTCGCAGCTCGAGAACAATGCGCCGGCAGTGGCCACTTCCTCCTCCTCTCTCTCTCTCCTTCATATTCGGCGCGGGCAAATTTAACAAACAGCGCCCGCGCGGTAGTCCGCCACAATCGGGGACCACTGAAAATAGGATGCTGCACCCGGGCGTCGTCGTCGGCGTGTTCGGGAAATAACAGAAGAGTGGGTGTGTGTGCGAGGAAGGGAAACGCAATGGGGTGCTGAGGCTGTTTCTTTCCGCAGAGACCGAAGTGGCCCCAGCGTCCCGGACACGACGAAAGTCCTCGGATTCCGTTCGCCGCCGTGTAGGCAATGTGCGTGCCGCGGTCGCGCTCCATTGAAGTTGACTGTGGCCGCCGCCTGCCGTTTTTGCTGCCGCGACCAGGTCCTTCGATTTCCGTGGGGGCTTTTCCGAAGCGCCTCCGTCGATGCGTGTGTGGGACCTCATATGGAGGAAGGAACGATGGGGTCCCTGTTCGCCGAGCGCTTTAGCTTTCCGTGTTTATGGCGTGGCCCCGGCCTCATTGGCCACGCTCCCGACGGAGTCCAGCACAACAGCTACGATATTCTTCCTTGGATTCTTGAAGGTGGTGGGAAGAAACCGCGCTATCGTTGTCTGCTCATCTGGGCTAAACCCGCGGCCTGTACAGTATCTTTTAGTGATTCTTTTGTTACTTTCCCACGTGGAAGACATCCGCGTATTGTCTTTACGAGGACGGAAGAGGTAGCGATGTGGAGGTGAACCGTCACCTGCCATACCGACAAAGGGAGCTATACTTACCGCAGGCGTGAACTGGCGATGCATCGGTTATGCTGATATTGTGATGATATCATGTGGTGAAGCAGTTATTTGTCATTAACGTCGAAGTGGATGCGTCTTATTTGTTAACGCGAAGTCGGAGCGCAGGAATTGGCCTCCAGCTGTGTTTCTTGACAAATGCCGTTCGCACGCGCATCGCCTATATACATGTACTAGTTCCAGAGAACGGAAACATGGCCTCTTGAACCAATCGTGATGGGATGAGAATGACGCAGTGTTCGTGTTGCGTAGTTTTTTTTTTTTTTTTGTCCGGCGCCAAACTGCCATCGTATAGTTCATCCGGATCAGTTCAGGAAGCAGTGATTAATTGGTTTTTGACGATTTTTGTCCAGTAGTTAGCGGGAATCGTTCCATGTCGCGGCAGCCAAGTTTGCACCAACAGCAGAAAAGTTGTCCTACAGCTTTCATGCTTTGGCAGCGATGCACCAAACATGGACGAGTTCACATCGTTTTGCTTTAGTACCTATAAAAGTTCTTTCAATGGCTACTATGCTGCGAACGCGGGAATGCAGGCCATCCGTAATTACGCGTTGCATAACAGTAATAGTTACGAGCGTGAAAAATCAAAACGAATTGCTCACGCGCGGTTTGTCGGCAATTCCGATAGTCTTCATTTAGAAAAGAATAGAAATGTTTGTTTGGATGAGACGGCAAAAATGGAAGCGACATTTATTACTCGAGAAAACACGCCAGATATGAAGCCTATGCCGTTCTACAAACATGTGCACGTCACTTTCAGTGGAAACTGGAATCTGACTAACGATCAGTGATCAAAAAAAAAAAAAAATCTGCTTATTACTGCCCAAGGCATGGATAACCCTATCGCTTCTGGAGAGCATATACCAGCCAAAAAGAAACAGAAAAACTGAACGACATATTGGTGAAAAGTGTAATTGTTGTTCAAAACTGATGCCGCTTTTGAAATACCATTCATTATCGAGGATGAGCTCATTTTAAGGTAATTCTGAGAGTATTTCTTGCTGTCACTTAAGCCGGCGTGTATCGTGTCACTCCGCATTCATGCATGGCATACAGTGCCACAGTATATACGCGCACAGCAATCATAGCCCCAAGAAAAGAGGGGGGGGGGGGGGGGGGGGAAACAAGAAGTAAGCGAGAATGAGTTCACAGCAGAAAATATTCGAACCAAGATCAGCGAAATCGAGTGCGGGCACGCTTTGGATTACGGTCACCTCGTGAGCGTGATACACATCACGCACATTCCCACGCATATCCGTTGGTCCAAAAGAACGACCCCTCTTGCTGCCCCAGCCAGACTTTGGTTATTTTGTCAGAAATGCAGCCGCCAGCGACTTACTGCGCCGAGTTCGACCGAGCTCGAGGTGCATTGGCCAGGCACGGGGCTTAACGCGCACCCAATCAAAAAAGTTTAGCATTCTGGGGCAACGTCCTTTCAGAACGGACGTATGCTGCGGCAAAAAAAAAAAAAAGAGGGGGAAAATCGCGCGTGCACGCATCTGGAGACACGCATTTCAAGTGAACCGCACTGACGAAATGAGCTGGTCAGAATCGTGCAGAAAAAATAAAGAAAAGAAACGCGTACCAAGAAGGAAAATGACAGGCGCATATTCAGCCGGTCAAAGGCAGAACCACCGTGGTTACGCCATTACGCACGCTAGGAAAATCACCCTCTGCTCACCTCGAAAGAAGGCAGAAACGGTATCGGACGCCTGGGAAGGAGTCGCTGGCGAAATCCAATTTCTCACGCAACCACACGAGGCGACCGAAAGGGCGCAGGCACGAATGTCGATGCCGCGGCAGCGAACAATCCACGCACAGCTGGCACCCGCGATCACACATGCGACGACAGCAGACACGACACGGCTACTCGCCGCGGTGCTGCTCGAGCGACACGGTCGCCGACACACCGATGCACCGAGTCACGAAGCATAGTACAAGCCGACAAATCGCCTCGCCGGCTTTGGTTCACGCACACACTGGAACAACCACGGCGGCGGCGGCGAATCGAAATGCGCACAGAGTTCGTTAGCTCAGGGGGACGCCGCGTGAACGCCGCAGGCCTCCCTAGACAAGCATACTCTAACATCCGCTCCGGAGGCAGTAGAAATGCCGCACTGCTCAGCTCGCCTCCTAATTGTGTCGGAACCGGGGGGATTAGGTAAGAGGAGAGGTGCGGGAAGAAGGAGCGAGCGGAATAAAGAAAATTCGAACGGTTCTATCCGATCCGGTCGGTCGCGCGGCTCGCAGACTTTCTCCCTGAGCGCCACTTTCTCTCGGTTTCTTCTGCCTTCGCTCTCTCTCCCCTTGCGTCACTGGGCGCGCTCTCTGAACTTGGGGCTCCCCCTCTTCCAACCCATTTCTTCTCCTACGCTGCTCTTTCTCCAACTCTCGCTCGCTTGCTCGCCCTCCTGCCGTTTCTGGCCTCTCGCTTTCGTCCTCTCCCTCTATCCAGCGCGCCCTCCTCTCCGGTTCAGATCGCAAGCGTCTACTGTTCGCTCATCGGATGCCCTGCTGCGCGGACGACCTCCTTCGCATCGACGCGAATCGTGTGCCGCATCGCGCGTGCGATCTTTCAGAAACCACCCGCTACGCGGCCTGGCCGGAAAGGAGCATGGAAATGAAATCAAATGAAGGCGACAGCGAGAACCGAACAGCGTAGGATGAACTACGGAGGGCGCCCCACGTGAAGGAGAGCAACAAGCGAGCAACGGACGCTGTCGAGACACGTGGGGATGTCTGCGAATTCATAGACCGATTGATTACACCTTTAAAGAAATACAACGAAAAAAGGTCGAGCGTAGTGGCGACTGCCACCACCCCGCTTCAAAGGGGACGTTCCCATCTTCCATTCGTCCATCCATCAAACCGGAACATGACGGAGAGATTGAACGGATAAGCTGAATGCCTTGGTTCTCTCTTTTCATGTTATTTCTGTTGTGTGGCTGTACTCGCCGAGTGCATGTATGTATTGCAAGGAAGAAACAGACTAAAAAGTGTGCACTGAAATATCAGGAACGTGACATGACAAATATAGCCGACATTAAACAGCTTCCTGCTTTGCCTTAACAAGCTCGGCTAGCTGCGCAGTGATAGGAGCATGACAGCATTAGCAGCTTCTGAAAGACTCTGGAGAGCAAACCGCGCCGCCGGTACAATACTGGCGTAACCTTTGAGATATTGTACACACAAATAAATCTGAAGTTTAACGTCAGGGACAGTAAAGTCGCAAAATCGATACAGCAGTAGTGAAGCTTAATGTAAAGATGTAATACGTAACCATCCAAACTTGGGCGGTACCAGCATTTGAACTAAGCGATGCCTAGCGCATTCATTAGAAGAAAAAAAAAGATTGTATTTCAACCGACCATGTTCACTGTACTAGACTCACACAAGTAACGGTTGCTGTTCCTGTCGCATTCATCAAAGACGCTAAATTTCCGTAGCCAGAGACAGGAAATATATTGTCTGAAAACCTTTTTAAGCACATTTTCTTTCGCTTCAGTAAATATTATCATGATTAGTTTTAATAGCGCAAAGGCATCTTTAGCCATATAGCGCCAAGAGACAAGGTATTTTCTTCTACACAAGGTATCATTTCCCCCAGAGAAACCGAATACCTGGCCGGGGGAAGCTTGTACCCACTGGAAACCGGTGTGTACCCTGCGGCGCCGGGAATCCCACCCTGCGCCTCCAGCATACGAAGCGGATGCTCAAACCGCGCAATAGACCACCGCTGCGGTTGTTCGCTTCAGTAAAGAAAGCCCACGTAAAATAAAAATGTCGGTATTTTCATAAATGGAACAAACGTGCACAACACAAAAGCAAAGTGCTCATTCGATGACGCACATCTATACGAAGACTTGCATATTCGATATTTACACGGCGAAACAAACATGTCAAGTACTTCTCTTTCACTTCTCTACAGAAAGCAGCCATGTACAGGAAATCTGTTTACGATTTTTTTTATTCTTACTTGCTTGAAAGCCACTGTTAGTGCGCATATGATTTGCATGGTGAACACATTCCTTGCCGGGTCAGGGTCGCAAAACTTATCACCTACTAAGTGTTTCGAATTAATTATACCTCTAAATCTTAATTGCGAAACTGAGCAGCGTCGTTCCAACTGTAAATTACCGCACTATCAGAGACGAAATGTAATTTGCACACGCGCGCGCCCTTTCACGGAGAAGTACGAGCGTGCCTGCTTCCTCTTCGCTGCTATGTGCGAGCAGCAAAGTAGCAACGCACAAATGCCTTCCGCCGGGATAACAAATGGAATTGTCCAATGACACGGCGGGCTTCCCCGGCTAAACCGACGGGAGAAAGCGCAGAAATATGACTCCGCAAGCACAGGCGGTCGACCTCGCTTACAGACTACGTGTTGCCTCATAAGTAAAGAAGAAAAAAAAATTCTGCAGCCTCCAACAAACGACGCGTAAATATTCAGTCTACAGGCGCTCGTGCTGTCACGTACCGAAGCAGCGACAACATTTTTTCAAAGAATTTTCCCGTCCAGCCGTTGAATGTTTTTTTTGTACTGCAGTGCCGAGATCGTACAGGGGGGAAAAACCACCAGAACTTCGCTTAGCGAATTCTACGAACGCCGTGACCTGAAATTTTATGATGCATCAATAAGCCAGTTTCAGTGGTGAGAGATCAGATTTGCCACATGAGCTTTCTTCTTTTTTTCCGTGGGAGAGGGGAAAGGCGAAGAAACTGAAAACAGGCGAGAGATGTCACAGCAGTAAGGTCAGTACAGGAAAAAAAAAAAAAATAGGGACGTTGTCTACACTTCCTTGTGTACTTGGAGAAACGGTTCACGCATTCAACTGAATAGAGAGCTTAAATTTGGCATTCTCGGTTGCGTCTTTTTGCTGCTGCACAACGACGAGACATAGCAATTTACAGCTATAAACACCGAGGACGGAACTCATCCCCGTAAACACACTCATAAAACAGCGAGAATACATACGTATAGACACAACAAACACAAGGTGTTCCGGCAACGTACTGTGCACAGCGCGCGCCCATTCAGAGGTCTTTCTCGACCCCTGTCGTGGGGCTGGACATAATGAACGCTCTTTGCGTCATGACTATGGAGCAGATATGCGCCATAGGTGTCCGTAATTGCGGCTTCCCCAAGCACCGGGACTGCCTCAAGTGTGCCGCGCTCTGCAATTCCGAGAGCCCTGCGATTTCCTCGCCTTCTTGACGCCTTCTCGCGTTTAATCAACTCGTGTTGACATTGAGGCCAATCAAATTTTCACGGAGCCACTGTAAGCAAGAGCTCTTATGAGAATCAAGCGTTTATTCCAGTCCTCGATTGAAAAGGCGACCTGTACATTTTCACGCCTTTTCCCTTTCAGGGAGTGATCTTTTTCTAGCACTAAGCAAGACCTCGGGCTATCAGAAAAAAAAAATGTTGACACACACGACAAATGCTGAGCGTAACTGCGGCAGAAATTAATTCCCACCGATTTTTCCGTACAATTCCATTAACTGTTTGGCATTTTTTTTTTTTCGTCACTTTCAAGTTCACGGTATAGTACAGATAACCAATCCTCCCACCAATTCGAGGCCACGTACGCCCTGCACTATGTAAATAACCACGTAGCCACGTGCCTTGCGCCTGACGTCATGAGCGCCATAATGGTGTGCTACGCATAGCTTTCACCATAGAGTTCACTATTATAACTAGAGGAAAAGCTGGCGGCGGTACATTTCATCCACCACGGGAGAGGCCCAGGAATGCTGGGAAGACGAGGTTTCTTACTTGGCTTGGCTACTGTTGGGCATACAACGTGGATTCGGCCGTAAAAATATGACTCTTCTCGAGGCAAGCCTCCAAGAAGGGCTGTGAAAGTTTCCATGCCGGCATAAACACCGAACATTCACTTGCGTTAAACCAATCGAAGAAATAAAAAACGCAATATTGAAACAACAATCTGCGCACAGAGGAGAGCCTCGCTGAGCAACTACCATTTCCGAGGTACAATCCACGTTTACGGCCACAACACTAGCCAAACCAAACACGAAACCTCGTCTTCCCGTCATTCCCGCGGTGGATGAAATGTTCAAGAAACTCGCATAGATGGTGGCGCCAGCTTTCCCTCTGGGTAATATTTAGAAACTATATGGCTTTCACCAGGTGACAGTCAGCGGATTAGATAATCGCTTAGACTTTCGCAGTGGTCCGGGCCCATCAGCAAGGCGCCGCCTCTGTGACGTCACACCGAAGCCCACTACATACACTGGAGCACTTATGAATACGCTTATAAATACACTGGAGCCCTTTATCGTTGACCAGGTGGTTTGGACGTGAATGCTCATCCAGGTTAGTTGTGCAGTGCTGACGCAAAACTTCGCCAACAAAAATCTATAGAGGAGGCAAGCCATAGAATGCATTTCTGCATTCAAAAAAGAAAGACGAGCGAGACAACTTAACCTTTATCGCTGGTATGCATGCCATGAGAAGTGCGTGTAGATCGATTAGGCGTTCACGTGGTGACCACGAAAAGAAGCCTATAGCGGTGAAAAAATATCTACAAATACAATCCCAAAGTTAACAGAGTTTGCTTGTAGCAGGAAGGAGCAGGTTTTTGTGGCTGGTCGGCTGTCAACACTTTAGAGCATGCATATACAGCGGTTTTGTCACAATGGAGATCATTTTTCGTCTCCCTAACCCGTCCGCCCACCTTAGGTCACCCACGCACCCCGCAAAGGCGGTTAGGCAACGCAGAAACATTGTTTCTGTCGGCTGTACTCGACAGTGGGCACACTGGCTAGCGCGATGGTGTCGACAGACAGCGCATTTTCACGGCTGCCTCAAGCGGGGAGAGGTTTTATAAAAAAATAAGCCGAAAGCGCTCGTTCACGGGCAGAAACAGTGGTGCGGAAGCGGAGACAGGGGGCGGCGGTGCCACACTTTGTTGGCGGCGGGCGAGGATAATCAGCGGGCAATTTTGTGGGAAGGAGGCGAGGCGGCGGACAAACATTAAAAGGCGCTTACCCGTTCTGCCGGAGGTTATGCTTGGAGGCCGACCGCATTACGGTTGCTTTGAATTTGGACGCAATCAGACCTCGATCCTTTCCCGGAGAGACGAAAAAGGGGGGCGAGAGCGCACCGCCTTTGGTTCAGCTCCAAATCCAGTCAGTGTCCAGGAAAGCGGCCCGTCTCGCCGGCGCAAAAGACGTTGACGCCGGCTGCCGCCGCTCCGGGAACAGTGCCAGCGGTACGTCAGAAGCGCAACAGAAGCCGGGGCACGTGCTGCTTGTAGTACGCTCTCTTTTGTGCCTGTTCGTAGCGCCGCGATGACAACAAACGTGCACTGATGCAAGATCGTCGATCAATCACTGCTTCGGACGAGGGTCGTCGGACGCGTATGTGACCCTCCCAAGCGGTCAGGGCACCACTCCGTCGAGGTCTAAACGAAGTTGTTTGTCGAGCTTAGCCTGGTAGCGGCGTTTGATGGGAACAGATGAAGGCCTCGGCTGCTGGTCTGTACTGGACGAAGCTTTGCTTCCAGTCGACCAGAGTCCGCGGAAAGAAGGGCACGAACAAGCATGCAGCGGCTCCCGCGCGAACGGCTGCGATCGAGAGTTGTCAGGGGGGGGGGCTGCAACCGACAACGGTGTGTGCAGAGTCCTGAAGCAGATTCCTGCTGGCCGCTTCCTTTAGAGAGTAGAAGTCGTTGACTTCTGCGGTTGTCCAGCGGCGAACAGTCCGTTTCTCGGCTCGTTGCACGTGCACGGTGCTTTCTTGCAAGTCCAAGTTTCTAGCTTTCGTTGAATAAAGTCCTCCTGAGCAGAGCTGAAAGCTGGTGCGATTAGATCTCCGGTGCCGAGCAGCCGCCAGGCGAACATGAAACGCGCACGGTGTAAACACGCACGCACAGAGAGGAGGCCCGGGAGCGGTTGCAAAGGGGGGCCGTTCCCGGCGCTCCTAACGGCCCGGCGTTGTTGCCCCACTGCTGCACGATCCTCTCTTGCGTCGTCGCAGGCCGCGGTCGCTGCTGAGGCCGCGCACGAAGTCTGCGGGCGACCGGTCCGACGGCGCGTGCACGACCGGCAATGAAGGGGACTTTCATTCGACGCCCGAGACGGAATGGAAAAACGCGCCGGCAAGAAGAGAGAGGGGAGGGGGGGTCACTTTTCCCCTCCACCACATTTTCGCTCTCGCGCGGCCGCCGTGGGCCCGACGAGGGTGAGGAGGCGGAGGACCGACTTTCTCGAGTTCACCTATTTTCGCTGGTCGTTCCCCCGCTGCCCGCGTGAATGTGTGTGTACGCTCGGCCCGGCTGGCCGCGTCTTTTTTTTTTTCCAAGGGAACGGCTTCTCTTTTTCGTACACGACCCCCCGACGGTAGGATTCAGGCTCGAAAATGCGTTTGCTGGGGGTTGAAAGGATAAGTGACGACGAACAGCCATCATCCCAACTGTTGAATGTTCTCTTCTTTACCACATACGCTCCGCCCACTTAGTGATCCCCCGTCCTCCTCTATGCATTCTTTTCTGGCATCTCCACTGCTTGCTTCCGGAGGTCACAGCTTCATCCTGGTAGCTTCGTGGTTCTTTTGCGGATCCTGGTTAACTTGTCCAGGTGCAGCACCATCTCAACGACCGCACTCGGCTCATGGCTCTTTGAAAAGGTCAAACAGCGCGAATAAATTTGAAGCATAAATATTGCATTTGGCGTGCAGATTGTGCTTAAATGATTTGACTGATACCGGTAGTACCAAGCTTCTGATCACTTAATAACCTTCACAGTTAAAGATCCAACACGGCTGCATTGGAGGTTCGCACGATCATCCCACCCGTTACCGGTTCAGCACAGGATCACGGCATCGCACACTTTAACGTTCATCGGTGCGAGTTCTTCCAGAAATTCGGTGCACGTTAAAGAACCCCAGGTGGTCGAAATTTCCGGAGCCCTTCACTACGGCGTCTCTCATAGCTTCAGTCGCTTTGGGACGTTAAACCCCATAAACTAAACCAAATCTTCCAGAAATTAGATCGGCTTCTTTAACTTATGACAAGTACCGCCTTTGCCAAAAGTGACCAGGGCGAAAAAGGCCCCGAAAGGTGAGGACAAGGGTTCTCCTTACCTTACACGGATTTAGAGCTTAGAGCGGACCATAAGTGATCCGCTGCACAGCTAAGAAACAAACCCGGTTGCCATGGTTACCTTTGACGAAGACGGCGCCTGATATTGCGTCTGGCCACGCTTGTCAAAGAACTGCTGTGCGACACTACGGACCCTGAGGATAAGAGATAGTTATTACTGCGGCGAAGACGCGACGAGCGCCGCGTTGGCGAGCGTATCCCGCTCTGACCTTTTAGAAGCCGGACAGAAAGGTGGTAGTGTTCCAAAGTAGTTAAACCGAGTAGACGAGCGAAAGCATGTGTTCAGCCTGGTTGGCTCATATGCTTTGCTTTGCATGGTCGTCGGCACGTCTGGCGACGATATTAGACTCGGGTTAAGCTCTAATCAAGGTCAAGCTGATATGAACTGTTCGCGCTGCAGATGGAAGTTGATGAAGACGATGATGTGCAATGTCCAGCGCGAGAGTGTGTTGGAGTTTAACTCGAGGCTAACAACAACAACAACAACTCGAGGCGTAATCAACAGCGGCGACAGCATTGTGCTCCCATGCAGTGGCCAGCGAAGTTCATCTGTTCGCGTTGCCGCGGGTGCGAAACCCAGTCGCGGCAATATTTATTTGATTTCTGCAGCCTCAGGTTCATGCAAGACACAATATTCTTGGTTGGGTTTGACCCCGTGAAGAAGTGCTTTCGCTCTAAAACGTAAAAATAATTAATGAATTTTCCAGAAGCTCTTTCGTAGATGTCTCCTTTCCCAAAAGTTAACGACCATTGGCGTATCTTAATCTAATTTACAAGAGCATCAACAAGTAAAAAGTCACTCCTTCCATTTCAAGATAAACTTAAGTCGACCTCAAATATCATAGATGAAGAAAGTGCTAAACAAGCACGTGTAGTTTCGCAATACTAGTTCAAAAGCGTAGCTTTTTGGGCTTGTTGGTGCATGATCATAGCGAGATAATATAGCGCAGAGTAGGACAGGACACAAGAAGACACGAACAACACGAGCGCTATGTTCTTCTCTTCTGTTTTCTTTTTCGCTTTCCAAAAGTTTCGGCGCTTAATTTCAAGATGACTGCCCGGTTGCTTCTACTCCCTCGCCGCTATTCGGCGGCCGGAAAGCAACGAGCAAGAAGCCTGGACCGCGCCATCACGATCGCATATACCGTGGGCGCCTGGAGCCAGCCCCCTCAATCCCATCTGGATATCAGACAGTGCACTGGCTCCCAGAGTAAAGGCCAGTGTATAAATCATGTACTGTTAGGCGCCGTTTGACTTATCCCTATTTTCTTGCTCAGCACTTTTTTTTCTCTCCCCTGCGTTCGTGCGCGCGCCATGCGACCGGCGCCGTCGCTAGCGAGGCCGCCCCAGTGGAGCCGGGAAGAACAATGAACGCGTAGCGACCTGGTGTGCAGCCACAAAACAAGAATAAATAAATACAAAAGCGCAGAGTTGGCGGCGCGGTAGAGGAGGAGGGTTGTCTCTGCATAAACCCGGCAAGTCTAGAAAGTGAAAGGACGTTGCTACCGTTTTGTTGTTGGTGCCCGCCGCTGGAGCTGCGTGCGGTCCGCTCTTGCTGCCGTTGCAATTACGGCCGCTTTCCCTGTAAGACAACGCCGGGACGAAAGAGAGCGCGCGCTGCGGCCGCGACGCGGTGTGCGAGCGGCAGCCGGCTCTCGGTTCAGTGTCATGCTGCGAGGAAAAAAGATGGGCCGGGAGAAAGGGGGCGTCTGGCATACCGCGTTTTTCTTCGTGTATGCAGCGCGCTTGTAGGCGAGACCGAAGCTGCAGGAATGAAAATCGCACAGGTAAGGCAAAAGAAAAACTATCGCCGCAACCTCGCAGCGATTCCACTAAAAAAATGCAGTTACAGCGGGAAATAAGCTTTGGTGTTCGGTTGTTCGGCTTGTTCGGGCTATGTACCGTGCGTTCTCGACCAAATCCATCACAAGGCTTGTTTAACGTGTTCGGGCTGTATTTTCTTTCCCTGAAACAGCGGCTCTGCTACGTGAACGTGAGAGAGATAATTTTTGTTCTTAAGTACGTGTAAGACTGTGCGAAAGTATGGCATTTTTGCCGATATATACAGACTTTCAAAATGACGAGAAGAGCCGATAGAGTTTCGAGCTATTATTCTTGTCTCAAGGTTTTGCGGCATACAGAGTAAAAAAGTAAACGAATTGTGCATAGGTAAGCCCCGCCGTTTCTCATGGAACTTTCTGGTCGCTCCTTCAAATATTTAATTCTGTAAGCATCATCGTGTTGGCATTCAGTACCATAGATCTCAAATTCTCGCGTGGTAATCAAAATCATTCTCTGTGGATGCACTCGCCTTGAATTGCTTCGAACGATATGTGAAGCACACATTTATGACAGCGTAAGAATATACATTGATTTGCGCCACCACATTCATGGCCCACCTCCTTCCCGGGCTTAGCACCGAGTGGTGAAATGCTGCTCTGCTCACCATCTATATTTTCCTTAAACTACTTATTGTCTCAGGGTAAACTATTTCTCCACAACTGCAGCTACATACCTGAGCAATGATACGACCTCGCCGAACTGCGTTGGAAAGCTTCAAACATTACTATGAAATACGTTTCTCAAAGAACACATCTGATCGACAATGGTTAGTGACGCTACCGTAAAGTAGCGAAGGCACCGCTCTTGCGTTGTGCTGAGTAACGCGTACAGACTTGGCGGGTTACAGCGTAGCGTCAAGACGGAATGCATGGTCGCCGAGAAAGCAAGCTTACGCGTTATGCAGTTATACAGACATGCGACTCAAGAAGACATAGCAGTCAGGGGACGACACCCCCTCGGTCATTTATACACGCAAGCAAACTAACGAGAACCAATAAGAGACGCGCACTCCTACAGGGCTGTCGTCGGCCGCTCGGTACGTCCACTCTATGGACATGCCGCGATGGTTCAGGACAGGTAGCTGGGCGCGACACCTTCGAATCGTCGTGTTATCTGGTCGTGGGTGAAGCGGACGAAGGTGTCGTACTGCTCCGTAAGCTTAGCGCTGAGCAACTGGTCGAACTTCTGTCGGATGTCAGCCTCGCGCGCGTTCATCATCGTCTGGCATATCGTTCCTACTTGGTGCATGGTGAAGAGCGGCTGCTCGGCTCCCGCCTGGGCGCCCACTGTGGAACTGGGAACGCCGCCGGGCCCCTGGACGCAAAGCCGCTTGCGTCGCTGCAATCGGCACATTTCGTGGTGGATGTTGGCAGTGATCTCCTCCGACGTCATCTTGGGCGCCGCGTCGATGAAGGGCGACGGGTCCAGCTGGTGCGGGCTGGTCGGAGGAGGAGAAGGAGACGCGCAGTACCTGCGTCGTTTGCACGGCGGCTTCTCACTGGCATCCGCTATGGCGTCCCAGTGGCTGGTGCGCTTCAACGTCGCGCAGGCCACGTTCTCGGACCCCAGACTTTGAAGAAGGCCGCCGCTAGCCGCTGACGTGCGGTCGTTTTCTGGCGGATTCTGCAGCGGGAAGAACGGCGCGCAGCTCGTGCAGCTGATCGAGCAGCGCTGCAGTCGCGCTGTTGGTCGCCTTCCTCGTCTTCGATTCGGCGCCATGTACTTTTCTACCTTGTACGAATAAACACGTATCCCAGCGAGACAGCCCGCAACAAGACAGCTCGCATGAAAGCAATCAGAAAACAGAGCTATGACTAAACAGCGCGCGAAGGAACAGCATGCGTCGAAATTGCTCGCTGGAGAGGCGACACCATGTGACCAAAAATTGGGCTGAGGTGTTCTGTTCAAGCACAAAACAACACATCGTCATCGTAGAACGGCAAGAAAGAAGGGAAAGAAAAGCGAATAGATTGCGACCAGCAGTAACAAAGCTAACGCCATTGAGGAATCGTTCGACAAACGTGTATGTTTACCACGTTGAAGAAGTTCACGGAGCGGCCGCATCACGGAGCCGACGTGCAGGTCATTTTCTAATGCATCGGCCTGGTGACGAAATCCCAAGACGACGGCCCCTTTCTGGGCAACCTGAGGGAACGCCGGCAGAGGCGGATTTGCAGGGGGGCGATCCTTCGATCTTGCACCCTTTTAATGGGGTTAAATAGGCCCCTTTGCACCAGCAGCGAGGTGTGCCATGTCACTATTCAAGCAGCAAGCAATCGGAATATTTTAGTCAGACCAGGCAGTTAAGCTGAGCTGTCAGCTGAGTACACAACGTCATCTCAGCCACACCTCAGTGCCCAAACTGTCCACACATATATGCAGACATATATAGAACACTGCCTTACACAATGCCACGTAGCCTTCCAGTCCCCCGCCTATCCTTTCCCGCCACCCCCACCGTGGCCCATCTGGCTTGCCTCCTGGGACCTGAACCTGCAACGCGCCCTCGTCACCTTGGCCCATCTGGCTTGCCTCCTGGGACCTGAACCTGCAACGCGCCCTCGTCACCTTGGCCCATCTGGCTTGCCTCCTGGGACCTGAACCTGCAACGCGCCCTCGTCACCTTGGCCCAGGGCCTATTGAACGCCTAACATAAAGGCTAGCTGTTAATAAAAAGTGTCACACCACCACCACCACCAGCCGCATAATCTTACGCTCTCGCAAAAGTGCAAGCTGTATTTCGCTCATCTAGTTCTGTTAAAGACCCTACTTTCTAAGTGTGACTAAATATATAATCGGAATAAGCCTAAGCATGCTGCAAGCCGCCTGAGAAATAGACCGAAATTAGTGATGTAGTCTCAGTCCCCTTCTACGCGCGGTCTCGTTCCTACAAGGGATGTCAACACTGAGAGAACACAGGGCTGTTGTAGCCATTGTAATTAATAATGTCAACACACAGTGCTGAGCATTCCGAGACCATTAGTCTGCGTTCGCTGCGGTATTCGCGTACACTGCGACCACAGTGTATGTCATGCATGGCTGCTTGGAGACGACAAGAAACACCCTCTCGTGGATGTGCCAAACTAACGCCTCTGCATATATTAAAAGCCAAGTTGGACGGATGTGGCTGGGAAAACTTTTCGACCCCGTGCTAGTATACGCCTCGCCAAAGAAGGCGTCCCTCCTCTTACTGCCTTCTCCACTGTGCAATTTTCTTCCTGTTCTACCACGACGAACACCACGCACCAGCGCTTATCCGTTTCCTCCTCATCCAGGGGACGAGGAAAAGAAAAGAACTCGACAGCGCTTGTTTCCAACAAGAGGCTGCACTAAAAAAAAAAAAAAAGAAAAAGAGTTAAACGCTCGAGCAGCCGTCGCCCGCGATCAAGGAACGATCGGGAGGACGGAACTCTGATAAAGAACAGGCGCGTCCGCCAACGAAAGGGTTCATTCTTCCCAACTCAACGTGACTCCGGGTTCTGCTACGAACACACGCCCGTTGGCTTCGTATACACGGAACAGCGCCTCCGCCCGCCTTCCGCGAGTCTTCCGAGCGTTGAACACTCTCGCTTGCTTGGTTTCGGGACACCACACCTGGCTGTTTGGCGACGATAAGAAACTCTTGTGTATGTAACGACTGGGCTTCCTCAGGGCGCTGCGAAGTTGACTACGCGTGGCAGCCGGAAGGCGCAACAGGTAGGAGGGAGCGTGAACGATGGATTCTTTGGGAACATTGTATACAGCAGTGTAGAATGCATTGCTTTTGGAGCGTTGTGCAAGATGCAACGCTTCAAAATGCTCGATGCACAAATACCAGTAGAGATTGCGATTCAGTTTCTTGTTACATTAATTTATTGAGCAAAAATTTGTTGCATATATTGTTACGAAGAAGCGGGCTGTGGCGCGGGACGGAGCGCTCGCGCTCGCAGCCATTAAAATCATATTTCATCGGTTATCACGTCATTCTGTTCCTTGGCTTGCCACCTCTTATCACTAGATCCCGTAAATGAGCATGGACTGACCGCATGTTGCAGCAACCTACTATGCGCCCTCGTTATCATCATAGTCGTCTTACGTGCTGCGAAATTCCAGCATTTCGATCGTCTTTCGAAATACGCGCCGCACACTTTTTCGGCGTGCTTTAACTCCTTGGAACGCATTGTGTAGCAGTCGTCAGCAAGGTGCACTGGGCTTTTTCGCAGAGTGTACACCGTCTAATAAAAACTAGTTCGAGCTAACAGTGGCGTCAGCGAGCCAACGCCCTAGATCGCAAAGTTGTCTACGTATCAAACAGCCACGTAGGCAGTTGTTTTTTTTTTGTTTTTTTTCAGGAGGTGCCCAAGGTAATTTCTTGTACGGAGGGGTGAGGTTGCGACTGGCTCGATATCGTACGCGGCCCGGGTGATAAGAACAGGTTATGATAAACCAGGTTGTTGGCTGTCGTGTCGTTTAATAACGTTGATACGGCCGGCCCACGGGTTCCGGCGAGAGACAAAGTTCTCACACGCAAAAAGGGCTCTGTGAACTCTGCCACCGATTGCACGACGCCGGCGCTCTAACGTCCACTTCGCTGCGCGAATCTAGCGGGACACAAGAACAAAACTTTCGTAAGAGGTTAAAAACAATAAGCATAAATGAGAGCTGTAGCGGCATCCACTGCTCTGCTTTTTAGGAACAGGGACACTTGCGCCTCGTCCGACGCATGACCGCGATGGGAACGGCCCGAACATGTCCAGCACAGGTAGGTATACGGTGGTCGCAGCAGTAAGCGTGACGCCGGTGCGGGGAAGCTACTCGCGATGCGTTGTGACAGCCAGCACGCTTCACTTGTTTCGACGTCGCCGCCAGCTCTAGGATGCATCGATTACTCAATGCCGCTCCGATGCGCCCCGCACGGTGGCGTCCGCCGAGTGCGATGGGCGTGTTCGTTTGACGCAAGGAGCGCAATGAGGTATGCGAGAGTGCACGTTTATCCTCCTTCGAGAACCCTCGTTCCCAGTCGGCGAGGGAGGCAACGTAATGCGGAAGCAGTGTGAGAACGAAAAAGAAAGCTGTAAGGCAAGAACAACGACCAGCAGTTTGTAGGCCTCCGTTTCAATCAGGCGCTTCGAGCGCTTTACCGTACAGACAATGCGCGCGCTCCGCTTGGCAGCGTCCAAGCCGTCAAACACTAATGCAAGGTTCCTTTTCCGCTTGGGTTTTGCTTTCGTAGGGTGAATTGAGCGTGGAAGCGGGCGTCGATTACTGTGCGTGGCATTTACGAACCACGCTTAGGAAGGAAAGCATGTGTAAGCGTTTTCATTACAACTTAACGTATACACCGAGTTCCCACCGGTAAACATGCGTTCGTATAATGCAACGCAAAGGGGACACATCCTGGTAGAGGAAACAAACGCGCCAAGGAAAGGCTGTCGGTTATTGATACGTATTCGAGTGGAAAGGCTCTCCATTGTCCAGCATTATTTAGAGCCCATTTCTCTGGCCTAACTAGAGGCAGTATACGTGCAAGCACCGGCAGGAGGTTAGTGTAAGTTGTTGTTTGCTGTATTTAAATCGGTAGAATGTGCGCGAAGGAAACGGGCTCGGTGTTGTTGACGCTCCTTCGAGCCATGTATTGAATTTCTTCTTCTGATTTGGCTGTGACATTTTAATCAACCCACTGATTTTTTTTTTTTTTTCAATAGAAAGTTCTGCAGCCTCAGATTATGTAACTGACTCCACCGTTTCTGAATGTTACTGGCAGTGCTACAGTATTTTTTTTTTCAGCATGAAAGAATACGCGCGTTATTATAAAACTCGCAAGCGCAATTAAGTGTCTCAAGGAAGCATTCTGCGCTTGGAGATATGCGTGGTGTCTGCGACTGCAATTGTTAAAAGCGCACAACTGGCCGTCTTGTTCTTGAAAAAATTATTTAAAAAAATTGTTCTTACAGTCCATTAAGACTGGATCAGGAATGCAAAGAACAAAGGAAAAAAGCGAAAACGTCCACTACGCGCCAACACCTCAGAGCTTCGTTCAGGTTCCCAGTGTTAACAGGGGGCACATACGAAAGTACCGTAGGCTTATCTGTACATGAACACGCCATCACTGCTAGAACAGACATCAATACAAACATGAACATCGGTGCGTACCCTGTTTGCTGCTGTCTTTGGTTGGGCTGCTCACTGCAACATCCCATTAGTTTTATTCTTCTGCAGCGCGAAAGTGATGCATGCGGTCGAGCGATCGAGCGTAGCGTTAATAGTATTTCGATTACTCTTCGTGGTAAATGTGTACAATGGACCTGCACGTTTTTCACTCTACTGGAAATAAGCCCCGTCACACACGCAGGATTCAGCTGCATTCAGAGAAATGTTCACTCCCTGGCGGCAGGAGATAATCCCATCGAACCTCCTTGCGTGTAAAAGAACGCTCTATGCAAGCCCTTCGACGAGGCCCACAACTTTATTTGCGGGGATGGCTTTTAATATCGGTGTAATTTATTTGATGCAATTGCTCTCGTTGGACTAGACCTTCACTTCTGTGTGGAATTTGCTTATGATTTCTTAATGTTTTCTTTCCTTTATTGTTCTACTTTACGTACTGTAAATTGTATACTCCTCTTGTTTTATTCCATTTTAGCACAAGTATGCTAACTGCTTTGCATGTACTAATTGTAAACATTTCCAATTATGCCAGTATCCGCTTAGTGCTTATAATATTTCTGCTTTGTATCGATGAGTACTGACTGTGTAAGAGTTCTACCATCGTACATTTTTTTTTTTTTTTTTTGCAGTGGGTTGTTTGTTTAACTTTGAATGTGTTAATTCTGTAGTTTTCTGTGTTTGCTGACGGTTCTGCACACGAGTGGGCTGGGACCTCCGTCAGACATCCATGTGCCTTTAATCTCAGCCTCTCCTCGTACCTCAACGGTAAATAAATAAGGCAAACTTCTTTTAAGGTACGAAACAAGTAGCAGTGGAACACGGTGTCTATGTAAATAACGGTTATAACCCACGCTCTATGTCTCCACACGCCCATCCTCGCTCTTCGGGGCTTTTTGAAGGTCCACCCACTCGGCCGGCGCACGCGTGACGCACTACGTTCAGCCACTGCCGGTGTGGACCCAGCGGGTGCGTGTCCACTCCAGCCGTGGTTCAGCCCACAGGAGGGCGTTGATGAAGAGCGACTTACACGCGACCTCTCATGCTAGGTTACTTACGTCGCCATGTTTTCAACGTTCCTTCTTCTGTGAAACTTTTGCTATATAAAACACTAATTCGTTCCAAACTGGAGTATGCATCATCAGTCTGGGACCCTCCTTATGACAGTCATATTACTGCTCTTGAGATGGTTCAGAATAACTCTGCGCGTTTCATCCTCACTGATTAAAATCGCACTGCAAGCATAACTACTATGAAGTCTAGCCTTTCTCTCCCATCGCTGTCACATCGTCGAAAAGTGTCTCGTATCGCATCATTTCACAAGTTGTACCATCATCCTGTACTGCGCGATCGCCTTATTCCACAGCCATTTTATGTATCCCATCGTACTGACCATAATCATAAAGTCTGTTTAGTTTATTCTAATACCAAATATTTTTCCCAGTCATTTTTGGTGCGTACCTCGCGTGAGTGGAATCACCTTCTCATAGGTATTGCCGACATCACTAATTATGACATGTTCCGCGAAGCTATAGCTAGCATTGTATACTCAGGTGTTATTTAAATTTGTCTCTTTGCTGTATTTTCTAATCTTGATCTTGTGTTTTGCCACTCCCCCTCTGTAATGCCTCTGGCCCTGATGGTGTACAATAAATGAAATGAAATGAAATGTGACCGGCTCGCGCGTCATTCTACATGCGTCTTGCGCGTCCCAGCGGAGCTCAGCAGACGGTCGTCGTCTGCTGACACGCACGTCTTGCGCAACGCTCGGCGCCTGGGATGCTCGAAACACACGCCCGCCAGACCGGCCTCTAACACGTAGCCAGCGCTAGGCGCGTGGTTTCATGCGCTGCGGAACACTCAGCCAGCATTCAAAAACAATCAGTGCACTCACTCCCGGGCTGAGATTGATTAAGCTCAAGGCCAAAAGCGTACAGAGTGGAAAAGAACGAAGGACAGGGATAAATTCACATGCGCACATTGACTTGCACGTGAATTATATTCGAAAAAAAAAAAAAAAACTAAACACTTGTACAGCGTGCGCGGCTCGGCCAGAAAGCAATCTTGCAATTTGCAAAAGGAAGCACTAACAGAACAATAATTGCTTCATCTGAAGATATTAATTTAATGTTCGTTCATATTCGTTTTCATTCTCCTTTCAATTTCATACTCGCTTTTACGCCTGTGCATATATGTCAGGTTTTTCTTTTTTTCAATATACTTCTCTAGTGAGCAAGTTATTGTGAGTGATTACTTCCTCAGCTGGTTCTTTCATTTCGCGGTGAAAGTTCTAAACGTGAGACAGATAATGAACTAGACCATGAAGTTCGCCATCCTGTCAAATAAACCCCTCGGCGGCCGCCATTGAAAACAGAAGACATTAACAAGCGTTGACAGTACATAAACGGTAATGTTAGGCTGTCTACTGTCATTACTGGATTGCCCTGCACAGTACAGGTCGTAAACTAACGAAATCCGAACAAAGTAACAAAACATCGACGCCCAAAATATGAAGAATGTGGTAGATGGGGGTTAAAAGACAGCATAACTTATTTGGAATTTCAAGCAGGTGATAATCTTTTTTTATATATATATAATTGAAAAGGAAGCGCGCCAGTGGTCAACCTTCATCAAACAAGATATTCTTTTTTTTCTGTTCATATCTGAGTATCTAGTTCGCGTTTCTTTTCGTCCGCGATATTACGTCTTGCGTTTCCGGCATGCAGTACACGGAAGACCAAGCGAACTTCTTTTATGTCCTCCCTGATCGAGGCCCGGAAATGCAAATGAACTATCCATGGGAGCCTTTATTTCTAACGGCGAATTCGCTCAACTTGTTTTTTTGCTTGCGGTGGACGTGCATCTGCATGTCGAAAAAGGAAATACTGAACAAACGACCAAGATTCGTCCGTTCCGCGCCGATAACCTGTCAACATCAGCTCATTCGATCGACAAAGAAGAATGGCATAATGCTTGTTCTTCAAAGTTCAGTGAATAAAAAATAATCGGTGACGCGCTTAACCTGGAGCAAACGTTTCAGGACTAAGAGTCGTGAAAAAAGTAAGAAAACTCGGTTTGATGGCTGCCAACAACGAAGTGCACAGCGCACATATAAGAGCAGCCTGCAGATCATGCTCACTTGAACCAGTGACCCAGAGCTGGGGCGCAAAATAATTTTCTCTCTTTCTCTCGCTCTCTGGGCTTATGCGCCTTGGGTGCTAGAAAGTGTGGTTCAGTTTTATAGCGATCGCATCAGAAGTCCCATGGAGCCAAAATGCGCGTAGGTCATAAAATGTGCCAATTGGCTGAAGAAAAGTGACGTGTTTTGAGCGTTTTGAAGCAAAAGCGCGGGGAACGTGGCTCCTCAGGGTGCAGCAGTGATACCGGAGGCAGAAAGCGCCAGCAGTCAGCATATCAGCCAAAATTAGGGGGACACTCAAGCTCCGATTTTAGGTTTGGTTTGGTTTATGCGGGTTTAACATCCCAAAGCGACTCAGGCTGTGAGAGACGCCGTAGTGGAGGGCTCCGGAAATTTCGACCACCTAGGGTTCTTTAACGTCCGCTGACATCGCACAGTACACGGGCCTTTGGAATTTCTCGTCAATAGAAATTCGGCCTCCGCGGCCGGGATCGAACCCGCGTCTTTCGGGTCAGCAGCCGAGCGCCGTAACCACTGAGCCACCGCGGCGGGCTCCCGCCTTTGGGGTATGACACGACAGCGTTAATGGTTATGTGCTACTTTATTCCTAAACTAGTTCATCTGATTACCCACACTAAATAGCATACATCACTAGACATCAGAAGAGACACGACGTCCTCTTTAAGCAAATGGAACGAACTTTCCTCATACTTAAATATTTAACAGCGCAAAAAAAAAAAAACAATGACAAAACACATATAGGTACACGGCAAGACGAAGTGCCAACTTCCAACTTTGAAGTTGGCGCTTCGTCTTGTCATGTACCTATGTGCTTCTTACTGTATTTTGTGAGGAACACAGGATTGTGTGTTCCGGTGGAAACCTAAGGCCGACCTTAGTAGTTTCTTTCCTAAGGATGGAAGGAATAAGAGATGGTTCTTAATTTAGCGGCCCTATGTGGTCCTGGTGCATCGGCAGCTGGCGCAGTAAGAGAGCGCAGTAAACGTTTTTTTTTTTTTTTCAAGGCTGCTTTTCAAGTATGTATAGCCGCAAATGGTTCCTGATGACATGTCTTCATTGACCGCGCGGTGTCATTTGAACGCACGTGCATACACATGACTTATCATTATGACACATCCTCAACTGTGTGGTGAAAACTTGTGAGTCGGTACGCCCATCTTCAGCTGATCTTGTCTCTTTAATCTTTCTCCCACTAGTCCTTCGTATTCATTGCAGCCTTTGTAAAAGGAGCGATAACGTACAAGTGACACAGTTTTACACAAACGCCCGAGCTAATTATCCGCCCTTCATTCAAGGAATTCTTTTGTGTAAATGTATTCTGTTACAAATTATGTCATAACTTTCACTGTTGCAGTCTCGCCACAAAGGGTTGTTTGTTAGGAACGGTGAATTTCTCATCTTGCTCTTTTTTTTTATTAGTGATACCACAACAGCAGTCATTACCCACACCCAGTATAACCCCATAGAGGTAGCCGGAAACTGTGCACGTATGTGCGATCCTCGGGCAGGGAGTAAAAGAAAACGAAGCAGGCCGACGTATACGTCTAATGAGCAAACGTCGTGACGTGCGCCTTGTGTTCGCCGGATCGGGAGCTGCGCTAAGCAATGCCCCAAGGCCGTTGGCGGCGCTTGTGGTCGGTGATCTTAGATCAGGAGCCGCCGGGAGGATTCGTCCTAGACCCGAGGGAGATCTGACCAGCTTCTGACTATGCGGGCACGAGAAAGAACACTGTAGACCGGTGCGCTCAAACGAGCGCTGCGCCCGAAGCTTGGGTGGTGTATGGGCGGGGGTGCTGTGGAAACGCTGTCCGTATAACCATTGACTCGCATATGCGGGCACGTAGAGCACAGAAAACGCGCCTGGTTTTGTTCTTAAAACGTTCCTTGCTGTCATAGTAGCGATAGAAGCTATAGCGAAACAAGTAAAGCGAAAACGGGTTGAGCGGGCTAGTTCTTTAAGGGAAAGACCGTAATCGAACATCGGTATACCTTGCGACATGTATAAGGTACTAAAGAAAAAAATCATGGTAACGGCTGCGAAAAAATAAAACTTCAGGGCCGTTTAACGTTTAAAAGCGTGGGACATACGTGAGATGATATAAACTAATTCAGTATCCTACACTCCTCCTTTCTTCTCTGCACAGCCCTACGCGCATGCAGTAAAGTTGTTTTATATCGATCGAGTTTAGCGCAATCGATTTACCGCGCTCCCACAAGCGCTGTAATCCGATTCGTGTCTCCAACAGAAGTAAATGAAACGTATATTCGTAGCCATAAAACCCACTTGCTTCAATAGTGCGTTAAAAAGGCAATAGAGCAGTACAAAAAAAAAAAGCAACCGGAACAAGAGGCGAGGCGTCTGCGCAGGTACAAACAGAGTCGACGTTTTCGAAAGGCGTGCCCGCTCGGCATTTGTCCGGAGAACAACGTGCTAGCACCGGCGGAGAACACGAAACGGCCCGATTCCCGAACGCTCACAACGCCGCCCGCGGACATTCAGATCCACCGGCGAAGGCGTGGGGGCAGAAAACAATTGAGGAAGCTGAAGTCTGCGCGCGCGAAGAATGGAAAGAACTGCCGTGCACGTGAGAAACACGAAACCCCTGCACGCCCCGCATTTATGTGCTCGCTGGGAAACAATAGACTTCGCCTGTTTCTCGTGTACACATCTAAACGCAGCCCTCGCCCCCCCCCCCCCCCCTTTTTTTTTTCGTGTTCTCTTTGCCTTCTTTTCTCGTTGGGGTTCCCTTTGTAGACCCTTATCCCACGATTGAAGCTTGGCCACGTAGAAAGCATGCGCACACTTTTGACGCACGCGTTCAGTGAACGGGCCAGATTTTGAGGCAGGACTGTGTGCTGGAGTCCGCGGCGTTATCGAGTTTCGCTACCGCCGCCTTGTGGAGACTGTCAAATTTCTCCCAGCGCTGCTCAGGAGGCGGCTGTTGACGTAGTGCACGAAATGCGAAACACAGCGCGTGGGCGTCGTCAAATTGCTACCCCGGAAAACGAACGGGTGGCCTTAAGAATCTATAGCAGGGACTGAGCGAGGTTTTCAGCAGTCAGCGAGTGCTAGTAAACCATTTTGCCGAGCTGCCTCGAGAGCCGATTGCGGATAGGCAGAGTGCGGTACATGTCCTTGAAGCGTAGCGAAAATCGGCATCAAGAAAATGAGGGCAGGACGCTTACGTGCTTTGCGTGCTTTTTCGTAAAGCCTTGTTGAAAGTAACCAAATACTACTACTGCGTTTTTTTTTATTCACACAAAGTGCCGAAAGGCAAAAATTAGAGGGAAAAAAAGTGTAAACCTGCTTTGCATAACAACGCCTGGAGTGGCTAATAGAACTTACACTGCTTGTTGTTTTTAGAAGTTTAGTTTGATATGTGGTCAGTCTAATTACCAACGTTTCTAGAAGAGCGCTTGTGTTCCTTCTCTGCTACGCCATGGTTTACACTGACAGACGGTTATTTGTTACAGAAATATAAAATTGGAGGCGATTAAGCACCTGGAAAAAGAATAAATATAAATTCACACCTTAAAAAGTTGTGGAATGGGGATTTTTAAATCTTGGTGCCATTTTCCTTTCGAGCTTTCTGATACAACTCAAGAATGGAGCAGCAGATGCCCCTCAAAGGAGTCCTCCAGCCATTTGAGTCGACCGACTTCCATGACACCGCGGTTCATCCACTTAAGCCGTGGCTAATCTCCATTAATTTGCCATAACTTGCAATTTCACTCTAGCCGGCACAAGACAAATTGTCTGGAGGGGGTTGCCCAATGAGACCGGTCAAAGACGAAAGGGGGAGAATCGGTACAGACGCCATTGGCTGGAGGGGCTCCTCTGAAGGACATTTGCCGCTTCGTTCTTGAGTTGTATTAGACTAAGCAAATGCTGAAGTATGCGTCATCTCTCATATTCACAGTGCATTTCGCTAATTATAGTTTACCTGCTCCAACTTGCTGCGTGGTGTAGAGTCATGGATGCAGCTTGAACAGTACAGGTCTTGGGGGAGTAACTGTTTTGTTTGAAGTGTGTGGCCATAATCTCATTGAAACTTTAACTTCCTCGCGAAACAACAAAAGTCATTCGGCAGCAAACCTGGTAAACATCATAAGATCTCCGTAGGAGATTCATAAGCAAATGTTTCAATGAAAACTCGTTACTGTGTCAGAAAGCCGGGTCGTTAGCCTCACCTCGTTTTTCAAGCCGTAAAAATAGGCGTTCAGATCAACCATGAAATTTTAAATCATTCTTGCGAGGGAATATAACTTAATCTATGTGGTGATTCAGGCCCCGAGTGGTCTTCGTGAAATTTAAAACAGCTAGGTCTCTCAGCTGAGGACACCGGCGGTTTATCCAGTTTTTTCTCGTAACGACCGCCGCGAAACTCTGTCCTGTGGGAATATGTCGAGAGGAAAAACTGATAAGCACAGTAAAAGGAAGTCTTGCCAGCAGTGCATTTATTGCGAAAACTCGCAAAGGCGTTCCGTATACGATCTCTAGTGTGGCTATACTTGCTGCCTATTGCACTTTCCTCGTCTAATTTTCTGCATAAGCATCCTGCCCTAAATATTGTGCAAACGTCCTCTCAAATAACGCACACATTCAAAAAGGGCGCCGGTTACTTTGTCGCTACTTTTGCGCATGCAGGCACTAATCCTCTTTCGTATACAATCGTGCCGCACGCGGGCGCATTAATCTTCCTTTGCTGTTTTATCGTAAGAAATTCGCGACGCAGGCTCACTGTCTTGTTCTCCCCCGAGTCCTTCACTTAATCGTTCTGCAGCTAGGTCGTGCTCTTCCTATTGCTATGTTGTGATAGCGCGATGGAAAAGGTGAAATATATTTTGCTCGAAGTGAAACCTGAGGTCTCCTTGGGATTGCGCTTAGCAGAGAAGCCGAGGTGAGATGAGCACGGAGGAAGGGGGGGGGCACTGCATAACCAAGTAATGCTCACTCGAAAAAATATACAAAGAAGGAAATGATTCCGAAACACACATGCAGCTGTGTGCACGAAAAAAAGCAAGGACGACAGAAGGAGATGCCCTCTAATGGGAACAGCCGGTATCCGGTCACAGACTGCTTCGTAACGATCTCAGTAAGATAAAGTTGGCTTCCCTGGCGAACAGGAACTGTATCTTAACTAAGGTGTAGTGTCGCACGTGTCCGGTAGTTAAGATATTGTACAAAACCATTAATTCCAGCGGAAATTTCATTTTTATTTATTAGAACACTCACAAAAATTCCTCTTCCTTCATTTACTGTTGAACGGGCTTGGAAGTCCTGTTCATTTTTAACTAAGCTCATTCTCTGCTATTCAAGTAGGTGAGCGTTTATTGTCTTAGTTTCCTGACAGTCATGCTCCTGTCATAAAAAATACTGACTGACATTCATTACTGATGCGAAACTTCTATGCGGCAAGCGATAAATCAAATTACTTTATGTTCATGATTTTTTTCCCCGATTTGTCAGCAGCTTACAACACTGCATAAGCTATTGAAGAATAAAAACACGGAACCTTTACTCCCTTGATCACAAATTAGTTTTTTGCTTAAAACCCAAACTAATCCCAAATGCAAACACTTTAAAGCATCACGCAAAACTATGGGGACACTTAATTACATTACGTGTGGTGAATGAGGTGGCATTAGAATTAGCAAATTTCAGATTTCACAACGCCGGATTTTTTTTTTCATGCTGCGGCTTCTGTTTGCAGTGGTGCAGGTGGAGAGGGGGGCTGGTGAAGAAAGCCGGCGAGGGGAAGTGGCAGGTGTGGCAGTTGTCAGGTCACGTGATGCAATCACGTCATGATTGTCTCGACCAATCCGCTAAATTTTTGACAAAACGAACACAAGGTCTTCCCCTCCTTACGAGGCTGTTAACGCTATCGCATTTATAAGACTGTATACCGTACACATGATGGCCAAGCTATATTCATAGCTTATACGAAAGGTACGATAAGCAGAATGCCACTCTTCGCTGCGCTTGCCTAAGCTTAGCCGTAGAGCCAGCGCGTACAGCCACGGCCGGTCTCGACGCGCTCGCTCGCTCGTCGAGAACGGCCGTGGCAGAGCTAACACCAGAGAAGCTGTTTCCGTGAACTCGCCGAGAAGGAATGTCCACAGTTGAGTACGCGTCTTGATTCTAGCCACGCATATTTTCATTTCAGAAAGGAATCCCTAATACCAGACACATGGAAGTTTCTTTTTTCTTTCTTAATTCACGAAATTCATTCTCGTTTACGACTTCAGCCTGCCACACCTCTACGTATCCCCCCTTTCATTACTGCGCCCATTTTCCTCCCCAAAATGAAGATGCACTCGCGCTTTCATACTCCCATCATTTCGCCTGCGTGGAATTACCTTCTTTTTTTCGTCTCTCACGGCGCAGGCAGACCAAACTTCTCGTTTTCGGCCGTGAATGAAATAATGACCCCCACAAGGCTGCGAAAACAAAGGCCATGCTGCAACATAAATGAGACGAGGAGAGCGGTCTCTCGCATGCACACTATTTTCCTGATGAGAAACTGAGCGCGAAGCCACGCCTGTGCGAGCTCGGGCACACGCGCGTACGGAGGCGGCCGCCTTGAAATTTGCAGCTTGCTCGAGCTCCGTCGTCATGGCGTGTTTCCGCGACCGCGCTGCCTGAGCGCAAACGAAGGGGAGCCGTGCGCCTCTCCAACTATGCAGAATTTGCGGCCTATACTCGCGTTAATTACTGAGTAGCCAGGGAGGGGGGAAAAGCAAAACGGAAAGGATACAGCACCTCGAAATACTGGGAAGATCACTCGACTGAGCAAATTAAGGGTTGCAGGTCCGCTGACGGTGATAATGACATGAGAGTGGTTATCACTACGCACGCGCAGTAATGGTGGCGCAGCACATTCTAGAGACACTGTTGTTGAAGCATGCGCTTCTCCGGTGGCAGCGCAGGAGGTGACTGGAAGTTTCGCTGTAGTTCGTTTAGGTTCGCCTCCGTGTTCTTCCTCCGTTCTGGCGCCACGGCCACCCGCGGCTCATCATTTATCAAAAATAAATAAATAAATAAGTATAGAAAACGGAATATCTATTCGCAGTAGTTTTCATGCCGATGTAACATGCTTTTAATATTGAAATGGGAAGCAAACAACACTGATATCGGCTGTATAAAAGTTTCTTTAGGCAGCCTCTTGACTGTCCATAGACTTCTGTTTATAAAGTCTATTGACATTCTATACAGAAATCCTTTGGTCTAGTCTATAGGCAAAATAAACCCTATAGACGGTCTACAGAGAATCTATAGATTCATGGCCGCACACTTTTAGCAGACTTTTATCTTTAGACGCAGCAAGGCACCTTCAAATGCTCGCCCGAAACGTGACTGTACAGTCGTGGTCTACCTCTGGAGGTTGGACACCCCGCTCGCACCACTTCGACCTCTTGCTTCAACTTCATATACCATTCGGGCTCCCCCGCGGTGATGCTACGCTGTAGTGCCGCCTGTGGCTGGGAGTGACGTTCACAAACGCATATTCCAATCTCATCGCAATGGCAGACTCGCCAGCGTGTGAGCAGTGCGGATGTGATGAAACGATCGGACACCTCCTCTGTGACTGCCCTCGTTTTGAGCGAGAGCGCGGTTTCCTGATTGCTACTCTGTACCGCTTGGACTCGCGTCCTCTAACAGAGTCCAACGTTCTGGGGCCTTGGACACAACCTTCATCACAACGGAAAGCGGTGAAAGCGCTCCTGAGATTCTTAAGGGACTCGGGGTTGTATTCCCGTCTATAATCTTTAAGTTCTCAGTGCGCGCCCTCTGTCCCCGTGACATAGTGGTCGCTGGACACTTGGAAAATTTAATTCATTGCCGCTCTTTTTCCTTTTTTCCCCTTTGTTCTATTCCCCAAGTGTAGGGTAGCCAACTGGGCATCGCCTGGTTAACCTCCCTGCCTTTCCGTCCATTTCTCTCTCTCTCTTATCTTTAGACAGTATATAGGGTATACGAACAGGAAATAACTTTAGGAAGTCAATACAGTGTAATGAGAAGTCTGTAGACAGCCTATAAATCGTTTCTATAAGGGTAGAATGCCGTGCTATTTATAACTTCCTTCAGAGCGTACTGGAAGCGCACAGCAGTACCTATGCAGGCAGTGCCGGTGACATAATAGTCCGACACTGCACCACACCCGCTGCATAGTTAGCCGATGTGGGTGTGTCAGCTTTTTGCCTCAAGTTCATTGTCGCTCGTAATAAAACTTCCTGCATCTGTCTGGTGGTGATGAAACACCATTTCCTGTTTCCTTATGCCTCCTTTCCCCTTAAGTCGCCCACGCTACCACAGATTTAAGGCCTTGTACATTGTTGCAGTCAGCCAAACCGGACTGCTATATTGCGTGCTAATTCCGCCGTGTTCAGCATGCACACCGCACATAGTATGCGCAGAACTGGCGCAGGCAACCACTTCTCGTATCCACTCTCGTTAGCATGCACGCCGAGCTGTGACGATGGTGGCTGAGAGTGGCGCATGGATTGGAAAAACGCCACGCATTTCTTCTGCGCAATTACCATATAATAATAGTAAGGGACTATGTGCCAAACATCGACCTACAGCCTACATGGGTTTCCAATCTGCTGTATCTTCGGAAGGGCGTCTATTAAGACTTATACTAAGGGAAAGGACATAACGGGTAAATTCATAAAGTTCGTATAAAGCGAATGCGTACGCTTATGTCTGAAGCCAACTTGAAACTCTGCCATCTTACTCACGCCCTGCTCCCCCCCCTTTTTTTTTCTTGCTTCCAATAGAATTTCGCCATATGCAACACTACGGGTATACGAGAGACGTGCTCACGAGGCATTTAGCAAGGTTTCACTCTCCAGCCGCAGTCATATTGGGCTTTCAAAATATAGAGGCGAGTACCGCTAAACTATTAAACCGCTCAACTATTGACTATTGGAAGACACGCGTTCAGTTTGAGTCAAACTGTGTTGTTTCTTCGAGATTCACTATGAATTTGTTGACTGAATTCTTGCGTCTGATGCATCCGCAAGCGTCAACTGCGAAATTACCGCAGAGAAAAGCACGCTCAAGACGAAGACTAAGTTTTGAAAGCCCCCACGAATGCTTAGGTAGCATAAAGAAATGAAATGCTGAATTAAGGATGCACGGCAGGGTCTTTATCCCGCAGGCGAATAGTGAATGTGCCACTCGTATAGTGCCCTGAACACGTAGCAGGTAAATCACTTCAGCCTTCGCTCGACGGTCACGAACAAGCGTGCTTCGCGCCCCTCGACGGGGACACGCCCCTGCGGAGAGCTGCTCACTTCGCACGCCCTGCGCGCCCGAACACAGAAATTTTGTGTTGGGTCCCATTAATCGGGCGGCCATAAAGAGCTGGCAGCACATGCTCTTTTCAAAGCTGCTCCGGAGGTTGTAAAGACTGGCCCGATTGTGGTTCGCGTGAGTCGGGTGGTGGGACCACCATGCACTCCCTTTGTCACCGCTTTGTTTAGACGAAGCTTGCCAGTCGTGCCGCGCGTTTAAAGGATGGAACGTCCAGCTCACCAGGAAGGCCAATTAGCCGAGATACATTGCGTTTATCTTCCTTTGAATAGTTTCTTTACAGAAAGATCGTTTGCAAACTGCAATGGTGATGGCGATAGGGATATGGCCATACCATATGCAACAGGCGGTCACATTGTACTGGATCTGGTCAGAGACGTCAGACGCGACAATTACACTGCGCCTTCCACCCCGCCATATGGAGGAGGAGGAAGAGGTGTAGGAATGCTGCATTTAGTAGAAATTAGATCAGCCCCTACTGGGGAAGTCTTACTCTAGAAGCCCCCCGGCCGCTTCATCCGAGCACGTGCACGTGGCTTCAGTTGTCGGTTGTGCAGTCCGCATTCAGACTGAGGCGAAATACAAATGTTTCGGTGCGTTCGGTTCCCGCGCTCATTCAGGAAAAACCTTCATCTGAATGGAGAAAATATTTTTTTTTTTTAAATATGCTTCGTTGTTGAGATTCTGGTGCACTCTCAACCACTCGAGATGACGGAAAAAAATCCGTAGCCCTCCATTATACGGTGTGCATCGTACACACCAGAGCTGTTTTGGCACAGAAGGGGTCTATAAGCAGAAAGGTGTAAAAAGAGAATAAAGCTGTCCTCTAGCGCATTGCCTTATAAAAGGGTGTGCGCTATAGAGGACAACTTACTCCCTTTTTTACTCCCATATAGGCGTGTTCGTGTTTAGAATACGCATTAATCAATAGTGCGCAGCTGAAGCGCACTGAGGGTAGAGGTGAAGCCTTCTTACTTTCCATGAGATCCAAATCTGCAGCCGAGCACTCATATGATTAGCTCTTGCTTTGTCATCCCCTTACGTTCTTTTTTAAAAAATTCGCAATCTGTAAACTACCTTCACCTTCCAAAAAAGAGAAAATAAAATGAAAGGAAGACCTAGCTGCGGCAGCGCGCGGCAGTAAGTCACGGAAATTCGTGTACATCTCATCGCCTCACACAAATATATGGCGAGGAAAGTGCTTTTGCGGAGGCAGTGCACTGGCGCTACAATATCGAACGGGTAGGAATGAACACTGGGGCTGCCCTTCTATACCACCAAATTCTTCGAATTATTCGAGGGGGTGGGGGGGGGGGGGGGGGGGGGATTGGCCATCTGAAGTAAGACAAAGCCTATTAGAGATATCTGGCTCAGCACAGAGCTAATTACAGAATAATAGGAGGGTCCTTCGGCTCGCAATGAACGTGATAAGACTAATGATGATGATCAATTCGGCATTGAATAGGAGCCAAAAGCAAAAATGTCAACGTCCTTCACTAATGTCACGGATGAGTTGAAGGAAAAAGTCTGCCACGTGCATCGGGAAATCATTGGGGTGAGCTTGAACAATACAAAAATCTGCGAGCTTTGATTTTTTCACAAAGAGCTCAATACAAACACAGCTCACATGTATAAAGTTGAGCGACCTATACAATTCCTCGCGTTGGTCGCAACTTGTCACATTCGCTGCTGACAAATCTGCTGCGCTATTCAATGTCGACCGGCGCGGACATCTCACCAGGCGTGGACTTGGCTTCAGCACTTCTTGAAGCACGGATCAACGCAAAAAAAAAAAAACGAAAAGAAAACAAAAGCATGCTTGCTCTCACGCCCCGCCCCGGTTCCGTACCGGTTTCCGCGAGATCGCTCCCGACGCACGAAAACCGCTCACGAATGTGTGTGAGTCCGTGTTAACGAGTGCGTGTACGCGCATGCTCGTGAGGAGCTCGGCGCCGCTGGCGATTGACAACAAGGTCGGCCCGGCAACAATGGCCCCCGAGCCGCGCCCTCGCGTGCAAGGAGATCGGCGTCGCTCAGCGTGCAAGCAAATGAGAGCAGCCACCCAGGACGCAAGGTCGCCCAAGGTCGTTCGCCTCACCCTCCGCAGCGACACCGCCCTCCTATTAGGGGTGTTGATAAGCTACCGGCCACGGTTCGGTCGGGTTGGTTTAATCGGAGCTATATGAGGCGAAAACCGGTCTGCTCTCCCCGGTAACTACCAAGCGCTAGTCCGCAGAGATCGAGTGCGGCCCATGTGAAATAGACTTCAGTCAACCTGGTTGTTCGGCGAGTTGGCTTCGCACGCTCAAAATTATCAGGCTACATATTGCCGCGAAATGTTTGTTTCCTTTGTGCTTTGCTTATGTTTGTTTATCGCCGGTTTATCATCTTTCTCGTCGTGAGGAAAGCGACGAGATTCTTCTACGAACACTTGCAACCGGCGTTCGATAATGTTGTCGGTGTTTTAGGTGCCTTATATTGAGAGTTCGTCGTCACCTAAATATTAAGCAGTGCATGATAGCGAAGGCTGTATGTTCTTCGCTGACCGTCGAGCTCACTTTCTGATACATACATGTCGCCGATTTATTCTCTGTTTGCGGGCACAACTTCACAAAGCAAACAGCGAGTTCTACTTCACCCTGACTGGTTTGGTTTTTTTGTTTATGGGGGTCTAACGTCCCAAAGCAACTCAGGCTATGAGGGACGCCGTAGTGAAGGGCATGAACCACGCTCTCCAGTAACGTTGGCGCTACAGACAGCAGTGGTGGACGTTCGTTTCCATAGGCAGCACAAAGGACAGCGTGCGTTGGCACCTCTGTGTCTGCACAAAATGCAAAAGATTCCATTTTCTCTAGGGGGAAACCCTTACTTGCTAGTTTTCTAGACGCAACATATAGGTCAGGGCTGCCTTCTTGAAGATGCACACTTGAGACTGCTTCGCGAGCCTCCGAGGCGGCGTTGACTTACATTGTGGGACAGGCGTCCTTGTAATGTTGCCCGAGCAAAGTAAAACGTTCTCTTCTGATGAAATAATTTAAGTGTTGCCTTGAAATCAGAAAAAAAATTGGCTGTGGTTTGACCAATGGCCATCCCGAGTAGAACTGCGGAAGCAACGGCACGGCAGTCGCAGCGACGGTGGCACTTCTGAGTCACCCGCATAGCGGAGGAGTCGGCGGTGGACCCAGAGCCGCAGCTGTGCGCCGTGTGACGTCACTCCTCCTGGAGAATGCACTGCTGGCGCAGCAGCGACGGCACCTCTGAGGCACCCGCGCAGCGGAGGAGTCGGCGGCGGTTCCGAGCTGCTCTGACGTCACTCACTCTTCGCGCATGCGCAGTTGGGGCTCTGCGGGGCTCCGCGAAATCACTCACGCCTAGCGTAATGTTGCTTCCGCAACAAAAAAACGCGAGGGTAGAGCACGCGTCAGTTTTCAACTTGTGAGGAAGAAAACTGGCCGTCCACGATACCGCAGCGCGCGCACCCCTCCAGCCAGGTTTCAGTTTTGAAATTCCCAGTCCTTTCACTCTGCTCATGAACGGAGAAGTGCTCCTCTCCCTCACAAGTGCGCCCCCTACCGACCCAACATGGGGTTTCTGGCCCGGGAACACGTAGATAACATCCTTACCGGCCTGCAGCTGGACCCAGGAGGTTCTAATTATGGCATGCGATGCCGTTTACCCCGGAGAACGCCTCGTATGCAACTAGGGCTGCGAAAATTATTGATGCTTTTTATAGTTTCGAAGTTATTCATATCACTCCGTAGCATTCCCTCAGCATCGCTGTCATAACTACGAAGGACACTTTTTGTTCATCATGCAAAGAAGTCCTCCTTCTTCACACATAAGGCGACCAAACTGATGCAGATAAGGGTTAAAACCTTAAAGTCGACGGCGTCTGCGAACAGCCCTCGGGAAAAAGCCAGAACTTCCATATATATGACCGTCAGAGAGGTCCCCAGTAGCCATAAAATTAATTGAATCGCCCTACTGCGTCGCAGGCTTTTGAAATGTGGCTTCTGTGTAGCAGCTTAGCAAGGGACCTACGAACGGCATTTTTCATCTATAATATAGCCTTGAACGAAACACATATAAGCCGCACCACGTGCAGTACACAGGAGCGACAGTCCACTCATATATCGCTCATGTTTTAATAATGCACGGCAGCTGGAAAACCATTCAAGGCCGCATTGCGCAGTTTCGCATTGAACGCAGGCAAAGCAGATGTAAAAAGCGAGTGTCCCTCAAAACGGGACGAATCGCTGGGTATTTAGACCACGCGCTACTCGTGTATTGCAAAATTTGCAAGTTGCCTGCTGAAATCAAAGCTCGGTGATCCTATCAGCAGCAGCACTTGCAACATCGTTGGTAAGATTAATGTACCCAGTGTTTTGTTGGCGAACGCAGCAAGGACAGGGTAGAGATTAATAGGAAAGGTTAAGACTGAATGTGCAGAATTTTGATATTGGTCTCAAAGGCAAAAAAAAAAAAAAACGTGCGTTGAAATCAACATCCACTGAGGTATTTAAAACAGCAACCTTCAGATATATCAGAAATCCTGCAAAAAAAAAAAAAAAAACGTGAATTATAAAGTACGGGGTTCGAATTCAGCTGAAGAAACCTCTTAGTTTTTACAGTTCACGAAGTAATGACGGGGCGTTCAGTTATGAAATTCAAAGTTTGACGATTAAGGTCAACAGTAATTTTAGTGTTACGAACAGCCACTAGCTAAAGAACTACGGAATTCATTTCTGATCACGATTTTTAGGAGGGACAGCCTACTCTGCAGATGGTAAACACTGTGGTCCTGCTTCTCAGTCACTTTCTCTTTCGTTTTTCTTTGTTAGGGGTATCGGAAGTAGATTACGACTTCATGCTATCGCCACTTGCTTTGGCAGACTCGCAAAGCATCGCATGCGTCTTCAGAATTCGTTCACAAGGTACCATCGACCATCGTACCATAACTTTGCGGAAGTCCGTCTTTGTTGGTGGATTACTAAAAAATCTGAGGCTTATTGCCGCTTAGAAACGCATATAGTTTATCGTGGTAGTCAGAGCTTGGCTGTGTGTAACGTTTCAAAGCCACTATAAAATGAAGGAAAATTATTCCTTATTAACGAACATGGGAGAAATGGCGAAACACTCTGGCGGTCATCAAGCATGATAAAGGAATCAAGCATTCAGTCGAATTAGCTGTGAACAAAACAGTGAAAGTTTTCAAAAGCTTTAAATGAACTGTCTTCATTTCTTTATTTCTCTCCCCACATGACAGATTTTTTTTTAATATGTATGTTTCCTGCCTCCAGGCATACTAAGAAGCCCGACCGATTTTGCATAGTGTTATATTGCTCTCGCTATCGACCAGTGCCTGGCATTTTATCGAACACAAGCACGGTAATCGTGATGTTTCGTGGTGTCCCTTGACGTCACTCACTCACTCACTCACTCACTCACTCACTCACTCACTCACTCACTCACTCACTCACTCACTCACTCACTCACTCACTCACTCACTCACTCACTCACTCACTCACTCACTCACTCACTCACTCACTCACTCACTCACTCACTCACTCACTCACTCACTCACTCACTCACTCACTCACCTATGACCAGCCCTTATTTTTACAGACCTCTGTGGCCGTAAGGGCGGACAGCTCCTAGCCCAGTAAGCTGTGGTACGGCACAGATGAACAGCCTTTTTCTTATCTTGACAGAGGCCGCATCGCAAGTTTTCATCCAGCTTTCAACTCAGCGAGCCGCTTGACCTTTTCGGACATCCGCACTCAGACAGGCAGTCTAAGCCGGCCATTGTTCAGTCTGAGACGTGATCTTCGACAAGCATGACAGTCGTTCTTGTTCCACAGACCCGAGGGTCGGACGCGCGTCAGGCCCAGCACGGAGCTCCCGGCCACGCTGACATCGAAGATATTGATTTCGAAACCACGCGGGGCGCTGTCCTCTGCTCCGAAACGCGCATTCCGCCGCGGACAGCAGACACGTCGTGTCCGGGCCCACTGCCGCAGGCTTCGCTCCGCAAAAGAGAAGCGTGACTTTCGTGAGCTGCCGAGAGAAGTCATTGTCGTCACGACAGCTTTCTCTCGGTGTGTATGTCTCTGTCCGAGGACGGCGACTTTTCCGTTCGTCTTTTTTTCTCTAGTTCGTACACCCTCCTGCTGCATTGTTTTCCTCTTTACCTTTGGCGTCTCGTCTTCCATTTCTCCTTTTTATTATTCTGCGTTAAAGGTGCGCGTCACCAGGAAACTGCCGCCGGCGGGGTCACTGAGCGTTTCGTGTGTGCTAACAAGCCATGCAAAGTCGAGGTCATGCGCGCAGCGGCGCCTGTTGTTTGAGGGCAGGTTGGGTTAGGGTTTCGGGTCGTGTGGGCTGCTCTCGAGCGCGTCTGTCTGGCGGGCGCCTCAGGGGCGGCCGTATCCCTGGCGTCAGTGAGGCTGCCCGGAAGACTACGAGCTGACCAAGACTTTAGTGATTTTCTCGAGTTGGTCTATTTTTGCGAAACTTGCGTTCCTGAAGATAGTTCAGGGATAGGGGTGAGCTAGACACTGTGCACTCGTTGAGCCTAACCTTTGAGGCTAGAGATACAAGAGCGAGAATAAATTTTTACGTCTTAGCTCTTTCTATCTTTTTAGAATGACCAGCGTTTCCAGCTACTGTTTGAGACCTCGCCAATTTCTTCAGTTCATTTTTTGAATATGCACTTTCGTTTTTCTCTCTCTCTCTTTCTCGCACACATATCTTATACGCAGTCGTTCGATAAACATTCGCAAAACATTCTGTCTTCCCTTCTTTCTGAACACTATAACTTTGATTTTTTTTTTTTTACGCCGCGGCACAGGCAAGGGCATACGTACAAGAGTGGCTTCACTGTTCCGTCAACTAGCTGCGATATACTGCACTAAAAGAGCAGCATAGGATTACATGTACAGTTTGCTTCTTACACGGAAGCAAGACGTTTGACACATTCAGATTCATAAATTAACATATAACATTTCCACTATTTTGCAGCCGTTTGCAGTTTATATCACAAGCTGTCTGCTTAATATACAGTATAAACAGGGCCCTTCGTTCTGGGATGTTACTCATTTTTAATTCGGTGGTAAAAATCGAATGGTATTTTTTGAGCTAAAATAAAAAAAAATTGTAGCTTATGTTTTTTCAGGAGTGCAAACTGCTGGGCTAGTTGGTTCATATTGCAAATAAAGGGAACCAGCGAAAAAAGACGCAACACAATCGTTTTTTGCAGACTTAACCAAAACAGTTCGTTTTTCTGCTAGACATAAAATGACTTATTTTTTGCTCAATATTTCATAAGCAACATGGGAGCTTCAGAAGTCATGGAAGTCATCAATTTCCTGCAGAGCATTTCCGTGTTTGAACGAGACCGTCCTGCCTTTATTTGTGCAGTGCGAAAAGATTCAATATCACAGGCCATGTTCTGGCCTCTCGCTTCTAAATGTCCCTTTTCATCAAATTCATTCACCCATGAAAACGACGGTTAAAAAAGGTTTAAAACCCCCAGTTGTCGGAAGACATCCCTCTAGCATAAGCACTAGATATCCGCAAACACCTTGGGTGTCTTCAGCTTCGTGAATTGGAAAACCAATATCGTCTAGCAGGCCTATTTTCGGGTAGAAATCGGGTTTAACCCGATTTTTAAGAAATATGCTCGGGGCGCAATAATCGCGTAGGATCAGGTTTTACCCGAAAACCAAGGGCCCAATGTATAAATAATTTCTTTTGGTACTTATCATAAAAGCTCATTCTGATAATGGAATGTAGAAGGTGAATTATAGGGCTGAAAAAAAAAACCGGACAGGAACGACAAAAGGCGAGAGTGGAGTAATCTAAGTTCAGAAAGCGTGCTGCAGAGGATAGCGGGAACCCGAGAAGTCCTCTTCAATAGATCAGGAGGTGAGGAAACGCGAGTCTCACGAAAAAACGTTAAGGTGCACCTCTGGACCTATTCTTTAACTTCTGTATACTTATAATCCACAACAGGTTCAGCTGGTCAGTAAGAGTCCTACGGCCCTCACTTTTCTCAAATCATTCCTTTTGCCTCTGTTGGCCACCGTGTGAGCCGTACGCAGTCCATATACAGGGTGTTTCACCTAAGACTTCCCACAATTAAAAAAAAAAAAGGCTTTTTGAGTTTGGAGAGCGCTCGTTTCGGCATAGCATTGTCAGCTGTGTAGTACATCAGAAATCCAATATACTGTAGCGCAGCAAAAGACGAGGACACAAGAGACGAGAGACGAACAACACCTCGTCTCTTGTGTCCTCGTCTTTTGCTGCGCTACAGTATATTGGAACTATGTACCAACAAGCCCAAAAAGCCACGCTACATCAGAAATACGTGCGAACTAGCAGGCTTGTTAACTGATAATGAATAGTTAACTTTTTAATAGGGGTGTGCGAATATCAAATTTTTCGAATACGAATCGAATACGAATACTTAGTTCCGAATATCGAATCGAATAATCAAGGACAGACGCATTTAATCACTACAAAACATTTATTTGGGCACCCAAGAACATCATGGTTCAACTATCGATGATTAAATGAACACAAAAGGTGTGTGTGGCTGCACAAAAAGTATCAAAGTCTCGAACATTATTCTTAGAAGAGTGGAAATATCAGCGAAGATGGCTAGTACATAGTATTGATGAAGGCTAGCTTGCCATCAGCACAAAAGCGCGTTGCTGGGATGACGTAAAAGGTTGTCGTGAAGGAAAACCAGCTGCACCACATGGTCAGACAGAAGTAGTTCCCTTCTAACTGAAACGACTCATCCAGCCACAGAAAATGCCCTCTCACTTGGCACTGACCTGGCACGTATTGCGAGGTCCTTCGTGCACAGCTCTGACTATACCAGCTTCGCAGGTATAGCCACAATAAGCTCACCAGCGCAGTCAGCTACGGCATGGCCATTGGAGGAAGGAAGAATTTTCATTCCGTGTAGGCGCTGCCATGTTGTTATATATCTGTCGATAGGGCTTGCGGACCGAAATGCACGCCGGTGCTCACAATGAATATTCAGCTAGATACGAATATTCGCGTCGGGTCGAATATTCGAAACAACACGAATACTTGGATTTCGAATCGAATTCGAATACTAAAAATATAATATTCGAAATATATTCGAAAATTTCGAATATTCGCACACCCCTACTTTTTAACTATTACTGTTAGTCTCCTTAATTACTGAGAGCCGTGTAGCACACCGTTAGTAATATCGATATGAGTTTTAGAGTTTGAAAGCGCGATTACTCTCGGTGATGTGGCCCAAGAAATTGTGGCTATTTCGACGACTTACGTGCACTGGAGGGGTTGCTTTTCCTGAAATCTTCTCGAAATAACTTATTTTGGCGCGGTGCAGCCAAAATTTGTTAGGCGACAGCGCCGAGGGTAAGCGCGTTTTCGAAATTCTAAAAACTGATATGGATATTACTTAAGGTGGTCTACATGCCTCTCATTAACTAAGGAGC